>NC_048599.1:25375295-25669053 GCF_003668045.3 Cricetulus griseus | reverse complement strand
AAAAAATTCAAGAAATAAACAAATCTCTTAAAGAATCTAAAGAAACCCAAGAAAAAACAACCAAACAAGTGAAGGAAGCTCTTGAAACAGTTCAAAGCATGAAAGCTGAAACAGATACAATAAAGAAAACACAGAATGAGGCGATGCTGGAAATGGAAAGACTGGATAAACGATCAGGAACTAAAGACGTGAGTATAACTAATAGAAACCAAGAGACAGGAGAGAGAATCTCATATGTTGGAGACTCTCTAGAGGATATACATTCATCAACCAAAGAAAAACTCAAGTCCAACAAATCCCTAACACAAAACATCCAGGAAATATGAGACACCGTGAAAAGACCAAACCTAAGAATAATAGGTATAGAAGAAGGTGAAGAAACACTGCTCAAAGGTACAGAAAACATATTCAACAAAATCATAGAAGAAAACTTCCCAAACCTATACTTTCTTAGGATATGCCTAAGAAAGTACAAGAAGCTTACAGGACACCAAACAGACTGGACCACAAAAAGAAGTCCCTCTGGACACATAATAATCAAAACACCAAATCTACAAAATAAAGAGAAAATATTAAGAGCAGCAAAGGAAAAAGGCCAAGTAACATATAAAGGCAAACCAATCAGAATCACACCCGACTTCTTAATGGAAACTTTGAAAGCCAGAAGGTCTTGGATAGATACCCTACAAGCACTAAGGGAGCATAGATGTCAACACAGACTACTGTACCCAACAAAACTTTCAATCACTATAGACGGAGAAAACAAGATATTCCATGACAAAAACAGATTTAAACAATGCATATCCACAAATCCAGCACTACAGAAGGTTCTGGAAGGAAAACTCCAACCCAACGAACATAACTACACTCACAAAAACACAGGCAATAGATAATCTATTTTGCCAAACACAAAAAGAAGCAGGAGGGTGAAATCCACACACAATGACACCACCAACAATAAATCCAAAACAAACAAGAACCAACGAACAATGGACATTAATATCCCTAAATGTCAATGGTCTTAACTTACCCATAAAAAGATATAGGCTAAAAGAATGAATACGAAGACAGAATCCATTCCTCTGCTGTTTATAAGAAACACACCTCAACTTCAAAGATAAGTGAAACCTCAGAGTAAAAGAATGGGAAAAGATTTTCCAATCAAATGGGCTCAAGAAACAAGCTGGTGTAGCAATCCTAATATCTAACAAATTAGACTTTAAACTAAAATCCATCAAAAGAGATGAAGAATGGCATTTCATACTCATCACAGGAAAAGTCCATCAAGAAGAAGTCTCAATCCTGAACATCTATGCCCCAAATACAAAGGCAACCACATTAGTAAAAGAAACACTACTAAAGCTCAAACCACACATAAAACCACACACACTTATAGTAGGAGACTTCAACACATCCCTTATGACACCAGGACCACCAGACAGAAACTTAACAAAGAAACAAAGGATTTGAAAGAAGTTATGACCCAACTGGGGTTAACGGATATCTATAGAACATTCCATCTAAATTCAAAAGAATATATCTTCTTCTCTGTGCCACGTGGCACCTTCTCTAAAATTGACCACATAGTAGGCAGCAAAGCAAACCTCCATAGTTACAAAAGAATTGAAATAACTCCCTGTATCTTATCAGATCACCATGCATTAAAGCTAGAATTCAATAGCAATACAAATGGCAGAAAACCTACATACTCTTGGAAAATAAATAACACCCAATTGCACCATTCCTGGGTTGAGGAAGAAATAAAAAAAGAAATTAAAGACTTCCTAGAATTTAATGAGAATGTAGACACAACATACCCAAACTTATGGGACATTCTGAAAGCAGTGCTAAGAGGGAAGTTCATAGCACTAAGTGCCCACATGAAGAAACTGGAGAAAAGCCACATTAGAGAATTGACAGAACAACTGAAATCATTAGAGCAAAAGGAAGCAAACTCACCAAAGAGGAGTAGATGCCAGGAAATAATCAAATTGAGAGCTGAAATCAATAAAGTAGAAACTAGGAAAACATTACATAGAATCAATGAAACAAAGAGTTGGTTCTTTGAGAAGATCAACAAGATAGACAAACCTCTAGCCAAACTAACCAAAAGGCAGAGAGAGAGCATGCTAATTAACAAAATCAGAAATGTAATGGGGTATATAACAAAGGACACTGAGGAAATCCAGAGAATCTTCAGGTCATACTTTGAAAACCTGTACTCCACAAAATTCGAAAATCTAAAGGAAATGGACAGTTTTCTGGATAAATATCACTTACCAAAATTAAACCTAGATCAGATAAACAGTTTAAATCGACCCATAACCCGTAATGAAATAGAAGCAGTCATCAAAAGCCTCCCAACCAAAAAAAGCCAAGGCCAGATGGCTTCACTGCAGAATTCTACCAGAAATTCAAGCAAGAGCTAATTCCAGTACTCCTCAAACTGTTCTGCACAATAGAAGCAGATGGGATATTGCCAAACTCTTTGTATGAGGCTACAATCACTTTGATACCCAAGCCACACAAAGATATGACTAAGAAAGAGAACTACAGACCGATATCCCTCATGAACATTGATGCTAAAATACTCAATAAAATATTGGCGAATCGAATGCAAGAACATATCAGAAAAATCAAGTAGGCTTCTAGCCAGAACCTGGAAACAACCTAGATGCCCCTCTATTGAAGAATGGATTGAGAAAATGTGGTACATTTATACAATGGAGTACTACTCAGCAGAAAAAAGCAATGGAATCTTGAAATTCGCAGGCAAATGGATGGAACTAGAGGAAACCATCCTGAGTGAGGTAACCCAGTCACAAAAAGACAAGCAAGGTATGTACTCACTGATATATGAATTTTAGACATAGAACAAAAGACTACCAGTATATAATGCTCTTCACCAAAGAAACTAGGAAACATGAAGGACTCTAAGGGTTAAATGGTCCCCAGGAATGGAAATGGCATGAACTCCCGAACTAATTGGGGGCATGAGGGTGGGGGGGGGAAGGAGCTGCTACAATAAGAGCAAGAGAAGAGGAGAAGAGGAGAGGAAATGGAGGGGCAGAAACATTGAGTTGGGGGAAGAATAGAGGAAAGAGAGCAAGATGAGAGAAACGATATCAGAGGGAGCCACTGTAGGCCCGAGAAGGGATCAGGAACCAGGGAGATCTCCAGAGACCTACAAGGATGACACGATCTGACAATCCAGGCAATGGTGGAGAGGATAACCTAAAAACCCTCCCCCTAAAATGAGATTGATGACTTCTCTTTATGCCATCCTAGAGCCCTCACCCAGTGGCTGATGGAAACAGAGACAGACATCCACAGATATACAATGAGCCGAAATCGGGAATTTAGTTGAAGAGAGGGAGGAATGAAGAACGAAGGGGTCTGTACTAGGATGGAGAAACCCACAGGAACTGTTGGCCTGAACAAGGGAGAGCACATCGACCCCAGATGCTGTCCAGGAGGCCTGTACAAGACTGATCCAGACCCCAGAACATAGATGTCAATAAGGAGGCCTCTGCACTCCAGGGAGCCTCTGGTAGTGGATTAGTATTTTTCCCTGGTGCAAAAAGGGACTTTGAGAGCCCATCCCATATGAAGGGTTACACTCTGGCCCTGGACACATGGGGAAGGGCCCAGGATCAGCATAGGAAGACTTGGTGGACTTTGCTGAGCTCCCGTTGAGGGCCCTACCCTGCCTGGGGAGTAGTGGGTGGATGGGGTTGGGGGGATGGGCTGGGGGTGGGGGAGAAAGTTTGGGGGTGAGGGGAGGGAGAGGGAGAAGGGACTTGAAATAAGCTTGTTCCCTATCTAGAACTAATAAAATAAAATAAAATTAAAAAAAAAAAAATCAAGTAGGCTTCAACCCAGGGATGCAAGGATGGTTCAACATACAAAAATCCATCAATGTAATCCACCATATAAACAAACTGAAAAAGAAAAACCACATGATCATCTCACTAGATGCTGAAAAAGCCTTTGACAAAATCCAACATCGCTTCATGGTAAAGATCTTGGAGAGAACAGGAATAACAGGAACATATCTAAACATGATAAACACAATATACACCAAACCAATAGCCAACATCAAACTAAATGGAGAGAAACTCAAAACATTTCCTCTAAAATCAGTAACAAGACAAGGCTGTCCACTCTCTCCATACCTTGATGGGGAAGTACTTTTGTGTATGTTTATCTTTTTCATTGTTAAATAAAATACTGTTTGGCCAATGAGACAGCAAGTAGACAGGACTAGGAGTCAAAGAGGATTCTGGGAAATGTAGTAGAGAAGTGCTGATCCAGGCAGGAAGTGACATAGCAAGGAGACTCATATTTAAGCAAAGGAGAAACAGGAAGGGCCCCCTCTTTTCCCCTCTGTTCCTGCTCCAGTGGCACAATGTGAGCCACCAGCATGGAGGGACGCCAATAAGGCATCCGATAAGTCTTATAAAATATATAAATTTATGATAATTAAGACTGAGCTACCAGATGAGAAATCCTAGTCATTGGCCAAGCAGCTTTGAACCTAATACAAATTTCTATGTATTCATTTGGTCCTAACTCGGGAGGGCAGCTGGCGTAAAGCGTAAAGCTCACACATGGCGGTGGGGCTCAGGCGGCCATTTGACAGAAAGGTTTATCGTAACAATACCTCTTTAATATTGTACTTGAAGTTCTAGCTAGAGCAATAAGACAAGAAAAGGGGATCAAAGGGATACAAATTGGAAAGGAAGAACTCAAACTCTCACTATTTGCAGATGACATGATAGTATATACATTAGTGACCCAAAAAATTCTACCAGGGAACTCCTACAGCTGATAAACACCTTCAGCAAGGTAGCAGGATACAAAATTAACTCAAAAAAATCTGTAGCCCTACGGTATACAGATGATAAACCCAATGAGAAAAAAATCATGGAAACATCACCTTTCATAATATCCACAAGCAACATAAAATGTCTGGGGGTAACACTAACCAAAAAAGTGAAAGACCTGTACAATAAGAATTTTGAGACTTTAAAGAAAGAAATTAAAGAAGATACCAGAAAATGGAAAGATCTCACATGCTCTTCGTTATGTAGAATTAACATAGTAAAAATGGCAATCCTACCAAAAGCAATCTACAGATTCAACGCAATCCACATCAAAATCCCAACACAGTTTTTCACAGACATTGAAAGATCAATACTCAACTTTATATGGAAAAATAAAAAACCCAGGATAGCCAAAACAACTCTTTACAATAAAGGATCTTCTGGAGGCATCACCATCCCTGACTTGAAGCTCTATTATAGAGCCATAGTTCTGAAAACAGCTTGGTCCTGGCACAAGAATAGACAGATAGACCAATGGAATCGAATTGAAGACCCAGATATTAACCCACACACCTATGAACACCTTATTTTTGACAAAGGTGCTAAATCTATACAATGGAAAAAGATAGCATCTTCAACAAATGGTGCTGGCACAATTGGATTCAGACATGCAGAAGATTGCAGATAGATCCATACCTGTCACCATACACGAAACTTAAGTGCAAATGGATCAAAGATCTCTCCATAAATCCAGCCACACTGAATCTTCTAGAAGAGAAAGTGGGAATTACCCTTGAACAAATTGGCATAGGAGAATTCTTCCTGAACATGATACCAATAGCACAGACACTGAGGTCTGCAATTAATAAATGGGACTTCCTGAAACTGAGAAGCTTCTGTAAGGCAAAGGACACAGTCAGTAAGACAAAATGACCACCACAGAGTGGAAAAAGGTCTTCACCGACCCCACATCTGACAGAGGGATGATTTCCAAAATATACAAGGAGCTCAAGAAGCTATCCACCTAAACACCAAACAATGAAATTAAAAAGTGGGGTGCTGAACTAAACAGAGAATTTCAACAGAGGAATCTGAAATGCCTGAAAGACACTTAAGAAAGTGCTCAAAATCCTTGGCCATCAGAGAAATGCAACTCAAAACAACTCTGAGATACCACCTCACACCTGTCAGAATGGCTAAAATCAAAAATACCAATGACAATCTATGCTGGAGAGGATGTGGAGAAGAAGGAACACTCCTCCATTGCTGGTGGGAGTGTGAACTTGTAAGACCACTCTGGAAATCAGTATGGCGGTTGCTCAGAAAAATGGGAATCAGTCTACCTCAAGATCCAGCCATTCCTCTCTTGGGTATATACCCAAATAGTGCATGTCCATACAACAAGGACATATGTTCAACCATGTTCATAGCAGCATTGTTTGTAATAGCCAGAACCTGGAAGCAACCTAGATGCCCCTTAATTGAAGAATGGATAGAGAAAATGTGGTACATTTATACAATGGAGTACTACTCAGCAGAAAAAAAGCAATGGAATCTTGAAATTCTCAGGAAAATGGATGGAACTAGAAGAAACCATCCTGAGTGAGGTAACCCAGTTACAAAAGACAAACATGGTATGTACTCACTCATATATGAATTTTAGACATAATGCAAATTTTACCAGCCTATAATCATCTTCACCAAAGAAACTAAGACACATGAAGGACTCTAAGGGATAATTAGACCCCAGGAATGGGAAGTGGCATGAACTCCTGAGCTAAGTGGGAGCATGAGGGTAGGGGAGAGGGTGCTGCCACAATAAGAGCACAAGAAGAGGAGTAGAGGAGAGGAAATGGAGGAGCAGAGATATTGAGTAGGGGGAAGAATAGAGGAGAGAAGGATGACAGATACCATATCAGAGGGAGCCAATATAGGTCTGAGAAGAGATCTGGAACTAGGGAGATCTCCAGAGACCTACAAGGATGACACGATCTGACAATCCAGGCAATGGTGGAGAGGATAACCTAAAAGCCCTTCCCCTAAAATGAGATTGATGACTCTCTTTATGCCATCTAGAGTCCTCATCCAGTGGCTGATGGAAGCAGAGACAGACATCCACAGAAATACATTGAGCTGAAATCTAGAATTTAGTTGAAGAGAGGGAGGTATGAAGATTGAAGGGGTCTGCATATGGTTGGAGAAACCCACAGAAACAGTTGGCCTGAACAAGGGAGATCACATCGACCCCAGATGCTGTCGGGGAGGCCAGTACAAGACTGATCCAGACCCCTGAACATGGATGTCAATTAGGAGGCCTCTGCACTCCAGTGAGCATCTGGAAGTGGATTAGCATTTTTCCCTGGTATAAGAAGGGACTTTGAGAGCCCATCCCACGTGAAGGGATACACTCTGGCCCTGGACACATGGGGAAGGGCCCAGGCCCAGCACAGGAAGATTTGGTGGACTTTGCAGAGCCCCCATTGAGGGCCCTACCCTGCCTGGGGAGTGGTGGGTGGATGGGGTGGGGGGTAGGTTGGGGGTGGAGGAGGAGGGATGGGGGTGAGGGGAGGGAGAGGGAGAAGGGACTTACATGTGAAACAAGCTTGTTCCCTAACTTGAACTAATAAAAAAAATACGATAAAAAGAAAAAAAAAGACACAGATTAGCAGAATGGATAAGAAGACAGAATCCATCCTTCTGCTGCATACAAGAAACACACCTCAACTTCAAAGACAGATGGAACCTAAGAAATAAAGGTTGGGGAAAGTTTTTCCAATCAAATGGACCCAAGAAACAAGCAGGGGGTAGCAATCTTAATATCTAACAAATTTGACTTTAAACTAAAATCAGTCAAAAGAGATGAAAAAGGTCACTTCCTACTCATCACAGGAGAAATCCATCAGGACAAAGTCTCAGTTCTGAACATTTATGCCCCCCAAATACAAAGGCATCCACGTTTGTAAAAGACATATTACTAAAACTCAAATCACACATAAAACTGCACACATTTATAGTGGGAGACTTCAACACCCCACTCTCACCACTGGATAGGAACACCAGACAGAAACTTAACAAAGAAACAAAGGAACTAATCGAAGTTACGGCCCAATTGGACTTACCAGATATCTTTAGAACATTCCATCCAAATACAAAACAATTTACCTTCTTCTCAGCGCTACATGGAACCTTCTCTAAAATCGAGAACACAGTCAGCATACTTGGCAACACAGCAAATCTCAACAGGTACAAAAAATTGAAATAACCCCTTGTATCTTATCAGACCACCATGCTTAAAAGTTAGAATTCAACAACAACACGAATTACAGAAAACCTACAAACTCAGGGAAATTAAGTAACACCCAATTGAACAATTCCTGGGTCCAGGAAGAAATAAAAAAAGAAGTTAAAGATTTCCTAGAATTCAATGTGAATGCGCTCACAACATACCCAAACCTATGGACACTTTGAAAGCATTGCTAAGAGGAAAGTTCATAGCACTAAGTGCCCACATGAAGAAACAGGAGAATAATCACACTAGAGAATTAACAGCACAACTGAAAGCTTTAGAAAACAAAGAAGCTAATACACCCCAAAGGAGCAGATGCCAGGAAATAATCAAATTGAGGGCTGAAATCAATAAAATGGAAACTAGGAGAACAATACAAAGAATCAATAAATGAAGACTTGATTCTTCGGGAAAATCAACAAGACAGACAAACCTTTATCCAAACTTACCAAATGGCAGAGAGTGAACATGCAAATTAATAAAATCAGGAATGAAAAGGGGGACATAATAACAGACACAGAGGAAATCCAGAGAATCATCAAGTCATACTTCAAAAACCGATGTTCCTTTGATTCACCCTTGAAATATTTTCTGCATGCATATCCTTAATTATTTAATGGACCCCCTCTCTTGCTTGCCATTTATTCCATTTACTGCTCATTTCTTCAATGAAGTTCTTTCATTAGGACTCTCTGTCCTCATACTGCAGTATCAGTTTAGTTTCTCTGGGTCTGATTCCAAGCTGCCATTTTGGATCCCCTTTTTGCCAATTTCACTGAATTGATAGATATTTCACTGTATTTTTCTTTCATTTCAGATTTTTCCTTACAACGCTTATTCTATCAATTACATGACTGGGTTTTTCAGACTCAATGAACATCTTATTAAGGGGGAAAGATCCTCAAGTCACCCCTGAAAAGAGACATATGGGATCAACTTCAATTTCTTGGCAAATTGATCAATTATTTTGTTTTATGTGCACAGTATATATTAGTAAGAACTCAGCCAGGAAACAGTGCATGAATCCAGCTGTGTGGACATATTTCCTAACCTTAAGAGTCTTGGTTTCCTCTTCTCTACAATGGAGATGGTGGCATTCCTGCCCTAACTGAGTCATTCCAAAAAACTGAATAAATCAGTGCAGGGAAATGTAATTCTCTGAAGCCAGTAGAGAATTAGAGTTAATTCCCTAGTTGTGCAGGGCACTGGTCAATGACAGTTTTTTACAGTAATCCTTCAAAACCTGAAGGTGAATAGGAAGTTGCTTCAGTAACCTGCAATGTAGCTGACCATCATTCTAGGAAATTTAAACTCACTAGAATATAAGAGATTAAACCTCTTTCACCTCAGATTCTGGAGGGTGAGTTGGTGCTTCTTTGCTCCCAGAAAAGGGACTACTCCTCTAGAGAGTCCAGTTCAACACCAAAGACAGGTGGATAAGCCTCATCTTCCCTCACAGAGCTGAGGAGTACTGAGACAAGGTTCATTAGAGTTTGAGGAAGTCTGAGACAGGGCAACCATGCAAGTTTGAACAGTTCACCCAAATGAGTTCCTTTGGGATCAAGGTAAATATTCTATTTGCCCTCATGTCCACCTGCATCTTGGTACCTAAAGACTTTCTCTAAGAATAAAAATTATCATCCTCAAATCAGTCAAAAGTAAACGTTTAAGTTCGTTTAAGGGTCAGAAACCTGGAATCCACAACCCTTAGTCTCAAGCAGTGGCTTCATAGAGATTTTAGTCAGACAGCACTGGGTTCATGTTCTGTCTTGACTGCTTATTGTTTCCCTGATATTTCCACTGTACCTGAGAGTGCCGAGGCTCACATCACATTTCTGAACAGGACATCTTAAGAACAGTAGGGTGGTGAGGAAGATGTGCAAATGCTGCAAGGAAAATCAGAAGAGGGCACTTGTGGACTTGGTGCATGTTGTCAATGGAGAAATTCAGCATCCTGGACTTTCGAGACAGCATTTCTTCAAACAACAAAGTCATTGCCTGAAGCTGTCTCTCTTGTGAATCTCTCTGTGTCCCTGTGACTTGTGTCACTTGGATTAATGGGTGGAGTTCAAGGTGGCCCCTTTGAATTGGGTACTTAATTCCTAACTACTATATGGTTTCTGGCATCACTTTACTAATCTATAAAATATGGAACCTCCTGGGCCCTAAATCTCATAAAGATTGGCCAACTAAATTCTCTTTTAAAGGATTGTTCCATAAAATATGCTTTTGTGTGTCTGTTGCATATGTGTACTTTGGTGTGTATCGCTTCATATATTCATTCTCATGTGTCTGTTGAGATCAGGGGTCAACATGACAGCCTGCTTCAGGACCAACAAGAATCGGCCTCATTATATTCCTCACTCACCTTGTTAATTTTTGACATAGAGCCTTCACAGTAATTGGAACACATAGATCAGTGCTAGACTTGACGGGTAAGTAAAATATAATTGTAAACTTTTCATTAAGAAGGAAACAAGAAAACAACAAGCTACAATAGATAATAAAGAATTTCTTGAGAGGCAGCGTGTCTTTTACAGAGAGCTCTATTGCATCATGAGGTAGGCCTTGACTTCTATCACTAGCACTGGGGATTGGGGGGATTTAAAAAAACTTCAATGCACTTCTGAAGCCATGAGCTGTGAGATCTTGGAGTAGTTACTTAACTTCTCTATGCTCAGGTTTCCTGACCCAGAAATGAGTGTGCAATTTCCCTCCTAGCAATGTTGCAGTGATTAAATAAATTAAACCACATGCAATACTTTAGATGAATGCCCACAGGTAATTTTTGTTACAAAATGTCAGCAATTGTTTTCAACATTAGTCTCATTACAAGTAAAAATCTCACAGATGCTAAACATGTATGGCCCACAGAAGTCAAACACACAGGTGTAGATTTTATAGAGGATGTCATAGGTGGATATTTTCCAAATGCTATAGACATTGCCCATAGAAGACCAGTGCTGGCACTGTGTTTACACTGATAGTTGAAAACCGGTGTAACAGAAAATTATTTATGCCACTGACTGGTGTGACTCTTGTATATGGCAAACCTCTTATTGCCTCCACTGGTGACATCTCTGTTTCCTTGGACTTCATGTCTTTGCTCACTGTCCAAACCAATGCACAGACCAGACTTCCCATTTTGGCAACAGGGACATGCTCAAGTGAATAGGAACAAATTTCCATTTCCTTGCTTGGTATATAAGGCTCATCTGTCCCAGAGAGCAGGGCTCCCCGGAGTCTTCAGGACCCCTGACTTGAATCCTATTCCTATGTCTGGGAAGAAGCCTGGTGGAACAGACAATCAACACAGCCTCTACACCAACTCTGTCACAGCTACCAGTTCTGTCACTCTGCAGCTTCATCTTCTGAGGTTTCATATTTCACATTTGGGCATTTGCAACAGTGGAGATCCAAATGCTTCAGAGGCACAACATCTGCAAGTCCACAGGAGTAGGAGAGGACCCTGTGTGCATGGTGGAGAGAATCTCTGAATGATGACCACAGGCATTGGGGGATGGGCAGCCTCCTGTGGGAAGTGGGTTTGAGTTGGTCGTTCTCTATGTACCTGCTGTGTTAAAAGAAAGCTCATGTCATAACAGACTGTGTCACTAAGAAGAAAGGAGGCACAATGACAGAAGACATAGAAACTGAATGTGAAAAGCACAACTGAATACTCTCCCATGGATTGCACAGCTCATGTATGTCATTTTCTATATTCATGCTACCCAAGTGAAATATGACACAAGGCATGCATGTGATTTTGAATTTTAAGTGAATTTTAATGAGAACAGCAATGTTGGGAGGATAGCTCTAAGAGAATATTTGTCTAAAGGATTAGAGGTCAATGATCCATATTCTGGCACACACAGCCAAGAGTAGTTTGAAACCAAAATGGAATTAAGTCTCAGAAAATATTTTCCTCTCACGATATAGGAAATTACATTCAATTCAAAGTCATCAACACAAAATTTTAATGATGCAAACTGTGGCTAGAAAATGGTCCCTTGTCCAATTATAAATTTATGACCTTTCCAGTTTTTGATGGTTTCATTCACTGCCTGAAATTTGCTGTCCTCATTCTGAAACTTTAGACCATGCTGGCCTTGAAATCAGAGATCTTTCAATTACATCTTTTTGTTTTCTATGATAGCCTTCCCTGTTTAACCGGGGCTGTCCTGGAAATTGCTTTGTAGAATAGGCTATCCCCAAACTCAATAACCCATCATCCTCTGCCTTCTGGATCTCAGTATTTGATTTTTTTACAAGGTAGAATCTTGCCTTGGTGGAATCTTGCCCTGAGTTCCCCACTCCCTTTCTTCCATTTCTTTTTTTCTGTTTTTTTATTTAATTTTTACAAAATTATAATTTCACATGTCAATTCCTTCTCCCTCTCCCCCTCCCCCAACCCCCCACTAGCCTCCTCCCCCTGCTCCCCATGGAGGGTAGGGCCCTCCATGCGGGATCCCCAAATTCCACATCATCATCCTGGGCCAGACTTAGGCCCTCCCCCATGTGTCCAGGCCAAGAGAGCATCCCTTCACATGGGATGGGCTCTCAAAGTCCCTTCTTACACCAGGGAAAAATACTGATCCACTACCAGAGGCCCCATAGGGTCTTGAGGCTTCCTCGTTGACATCTACTTTCAGGGGTCTGGATCAGTCCTGTGATGGTCTCCCAGAGAGAAGTCTGGGGTCCATGTGCTCCCCCTTGGTCAGGTCAGCTGTTTTTGTGGGATTCACCAGCCTGGTCCTGACCCCCTTGATCTTCATTTCTCCCTCTCTGCAAGTGGGTTCCAGAGATCAGTAACATACCAACCCCAGTTCCCTCTCCCTCCCATTCTCCCATCCCCCCCATCGCACCCCCAAGGTGCGGTGAGGCCTTGGAAGGGTGAGGCCTCCTATTGGGAATCATCAAAGTCTGTCACATCACTTGGGGCAGGATTCAGGCCCTCCCCACTGTATCTAGGCTGAGAGAGAATCACTCCATGGGGAATGGGCTCCCAAAGCCAATTTGTGCACTAAGTATAAATACTGGTTTCTCTGCCAGAGACCCCATAGAGTTCCCAGGCCCCCCAACTGACATCCACATTCAGGGGGCCTGATTCAGTTTTATGCTGGTTCCACAGCTATCAGTTTGAGGTCCATGAGTCCCCAATTGCTCAAGTCAGCTGTTTCTGTGGGTCTCCCAGCATGGTCTTGATCTCTTTGTTCATCACTCCTTCCTCTCCAAAACTGGATTCAAGTTTAGTTCTGTGCTTAGCTATGACACTCTGCTTCTGCTTCCATCAGCTGCTAGATGAAGGCTCTATGATATCATTTAAGGTAGTCATCAATCTCATTATAGGGGAAAGGCATTCAAGGTAGCCTCTGCACTATTGCTTAGATTCTTAGTTGTAGTCATCCTTGTGGATTTCCCTAGTTCCAGGTTTCTCGTTAAGGCCATAACAACTCCCTCTGTTAAGGTATCTCTTTCCTAGCTCTCCTCTTGTGTTCTTCCACAATTTGGACTTCTTTATCCCTCATGTTCTCCTACCCCCTCTCCTTCTACCTTCTTCTTTTTCCTAACTCCTCCCATCCCCATCTACTCCCAATTTACTCAGGTAATCTTGTCCTTTTCCCCTTCTCAAGGGTCCCTGTATGTCTCTTTTAGGGCCCTCCTTTTTCCTATTTTCTCTGGGGTTGTGGACTGTAAGCAGGTTATGCTTTGCTCTATGTCTAATATCCATATATGTGTGAGTACCTACCATGTTTTTCTCTTTATGACTGGGTTACCTCACTAAGGATGGTTTCTTCTAGTTCTATCCATTTACTTCGAATTTCAAGATGTTATTGTTTTTTACCTCAGAGTAGTAATCCATTGTGTAAATATGCCACATTTTCTTTATCCATTATTCGGTTGATTGGCATCTAGGTTGCTTCTAGGTTGTGGCTATGACAAATAATGCTGCTGTGAACACAGTTAACAGATGTCCTTATGGAATGAATGTGAAACCTTTGGGTATATGCCTTACAGAGGAATTACTGGATCTCTTATATTTCTTATATTCCATTTTTCCCAACAGGGAGTATAAGTGTGAGAATATGGTAAAGATGATGAGCTCTCTTTCTTTCTTTCTCTCTCTCTCTCTCTCTCTCTCTCTCTCTCTCTCTCTCTCTCTCTGGCTTTATCATCCAGCTCACTCTCTCCCTCTCTCTCCCTCAGACTTGCTCACTCTTTCTCAAAAAAGATTTTGCACATTTAGGTGTAACCTCACAATAGAGGACTTCCCATAGTGGAAAAATGACATGACATTTGGTGGGTAGTGGCCCAGGTCTTTGTCTGTTGTACTGTGAGAAGGTCTAGGGAATGCTTCTGTCCTATGGGTAAGGGAAATCTAGGGAGCAGAGCCTTGAACCTGCATCCAAGCCTGGTTTCTATGTGACCCCAGGCCCAATATTGACCTCTCTGATCTTTTCCAAACAGTGTGCTGAACTGTGATTGAAAACAAATTAAGTGCTGGGTCAGTGACACCAGGAAGCTGTCATGACTGGGGATTTGCACATGTTAGGAATAGAATGTGCCAGCTTGAGACAGATAATTCTGAATGCTTCAGTGGAGACTTTCAATGACAAATCCATCCCATGACCATTATGGCCCAGCCTTTGTCCTTGGCAGACAAGTACCATATACTCTTGGAGACTCCTGAACACAGAGAGGGGTGCTTTATCCAAGGTAACTCAGAGAAGCCACCACAGACCTGAGATGGCCTCAGTCAGACCAATCTCTCCCCAGTAAGTCATCTTTGTGAATGCTATGTAATAGAATTGCAGACATTGCTGTCAATTGAATGCACACCTGCGCTGTGTGACAACATTCACATGTGTTTCCTACATGTTTTCTTTGCAGGGAGATGAGATGCAGCTTCCAGTCCCAGTTCACAGAGAAGGAAGAATCCCCCTCCCAGGCCATGCAGCAAGCAGGGGGAAGACTTAGGACTTGAACCTAGGTCCTCCTAGTCCCAGGGACAGGCTCTGACCAGACTACTCCAAATCTATTCACACTCATGATGCTCCCAGGAACTTACCTGCCCATAATGCCAAGAACACTCATGGACAACCTGTTAGTTGGCAGTGAAGGCAACTGAAGCCATCACCTCAAAATCATCAGTCTGTGTTGCAGTGGCATGGAAACCCCTCTTAACAAGATTTTAGCATGGCCCTTGGCTCTGTGCACCAAATCTGGGAACAAGGTTTCCATTGGTTTTTGCAACATGATGCAGTCCCTGTCTGCATACTTAAGTAAGCCATGGTTAGGCCCCAGCAGTTATGACTGCATGAACTCCCAGAATGTCTTTTTCCATGGTTACCTCATATTGACATCAGTCCCTAAGAGCTTTGTAAATAGCAGTGGATAAGCTCTGTGCAATTCTCAACCCAAGAGCTAGCACCCTCCTGTTTCTGTGCTCTTCAGGCTTTATATAGGCCCAGGGCTGGTGACCAGTTCAAGCAATGGGGCCTGTCAATTCCATTATGAACAAACTTAGGGACATCCCTGTACTGACTCTTGCCCACTGCCTTATATAGGTGGAAGGACCCAAGAACAAGGTTTCTACCGTGGTGCAAAATTGACAATTATGGGTATGGAAAGAGCTGTGCATGAGTCGTAGGGTTTGAAGGCTCTAAATATCAGAGCTGGGTAAGCACACTAAACGTGAGATAGTGGTTATCTGCCAGACCTGTAGTCAGGCTGTTTCTAGCCCTGGCATCCTGGAGAAGCCAGATACCAGTTTGGTCAGAGTCCACAATCTATATGGCCTTACATAATATTACTAATATTTTTATTTTTATTTTGTTTGTTTGTTTGTTTGTATGGACGAAGTTCATGTGTGAAGGCAGTTGAGTGTGTGACCATTGTATGTTGAGGTCATAGGATATCTTCCAGAAGTTATTGCCTCTTTAAACATTACTGTGGCTATGGCTGAGAAAACATGAGTCATTAGGCCTGTGAAGCAAGTGCCTCTCCTATTGACCCATCTTGTGGACTCAAAAGGAGACATGGGCTATCATGAAGAAAATACACAATTTGTGTCTGTAAAATGTGGATTCCATCACAGAATTGCTTTAGCTTCACACTGGTGGCAATAAACTACCTCTACCCAACATAGGAGGTGGATGTCAACAGAAACCCTTGTCTGTCTTCATCCATAAATTCTTCAGTTACAAATATCTGCCAAAGTCCATCAGAGAATGAAACAATTATTGAGAACATCCATCTATATACCAAGACAGGTGGAGTCTATGAGTTTTCACTTCAAACCCTAATTGTTGCAGGTTCCCCTACACTCCCTGGCTTCTTTGTTTTATCATCTTACCCAAGGGTCCTGGGGTCCTCTCTCTCAGCCAACATTATCCTGGCTGTCCACTCAAATGTAATCTGCCTCCTGTGCAATAGCAATGTGGATCACATGGCCACACTATAAACATGGCCAACACCAAGGTAGGAAGAACACAAATTGTGTAGCCACCCTTGCTGGCTCTATGAGAAAAAAAAAACACTAACAATCAACAGCACAGTGGCCATGGACCCATGCATTTACTTCATTTGTTTGTAATGTTGGTGGAGCTTTCTGCCCTGAGCAATAGACATACGGAGGAACATTAAACAAAATAATCCTGGAACCTGGTTTTAAATGCATGTGCTTGAGTCAGAGAGATAGATGTAGTTCTATTTATTGACCCCCTTCACAGCACCCACTCACAGAGGCTGGTTCTGCCTAGAATATATCACTAACACATTCAGATGCAGAGAAGGACCACAGGAAGGAAGGGCAGAGTGAATTGAGGGCCACAATTATACCCTACTTATTGTATGGCCATAAACAGGCATCTGTACATCTTAGACTTCAAATGATGAAGTGGGCTAGCCTAGGTAAACACCTTGAGCTTTCCCACCAGAACATTCTCCTATTCATACATTGTAGGTCATTGCCCAGCTTACACTGAACCAGCCACTCCATTGCAACCTCAAGTTCCACAGCTCTGGACCTTAATCTTCACACAAGGTCATCACCATCCACCACTGCCACTCAAGCAGCCTGGCTGACATTTGGGTTGGAGTATCTTGGCTCACCTTACATATTTTCTTTGGAGTGTCCTGAGAACATTCTGAAATGAGAACTTGCTTCTCATCCTGTGACTATAATATAAGGTCCACCGTCACCTCATCATCACAGAACAGAAAATCAAGGATTTCTTGTGCATCCCTTTCCACCCTGTGAGTAGGACTTCTCCCAATATGGCCCCCTATTTGAGAGTCTTCAGAAGGCTTGGGACCAAGAGGCAGAGGGAAGCTGCTGTTCATGGTAGGGAAGTCTTGACTCTAACTAATTTGAAGACAGATGACATTGTGTCAGATGAATGACAACCTAGGTTCACATGGGTTCTGTTTACTCTTCAGATTTTATGCATCAATGACTTGTCTCAGTGTGTGGAGAAAGGCCTGTTACTGGAGTCTAGGCTCAAGGATAACACAAACCATATCTACTTCCCTAAGGATGGTGTTGTCCCAAGCTTAGTAGAGTCATATTGTGGGAACCTGAAACTGTTCTCTGAGTCAGGGTCTGAAAGTAGCTTGATGGCATATGTGATATTACAATGAAGCAAAAGAACAGATTTAGGTAACATGAGGGATATCAAATATGTTTAAGGAAGAAAAGGTAGCAAGCAGAGAGGACCTGGGCATATAGAGCTTGGGTCACCTTGTCTTTCCAAGACCTGTCCCTAGTACCCTGGCTGTATCTCTAAAGTTCTCTTTCTTCCCCATCTTGCCTGAACAAGGCAACTGCTTTTCCTCAGTCATAAATGTATGTAGTTGGGTCTGATTTTTTTTTTAATTTCATTATAAAATGTTGTGGGTTTTCTGTGGTATTTTCTACATGCTTAGCTCCTATCCCCCTTCCCTCCCCTGCTGTCCTTCTCCATCCCCACCCGTGGCTAATGGCTTCCTCTTTCTTTTTCTTTCTTTTCTTATGACATGCATTTCCTGCTCCCTCTCTTTCAGTGTCTTCCCTTCCCTTAATATTGCTCCTTTTATGGGCTCCTTATTTTATGACCCACACACATTAAATACATGCACCCACAGAGAGAGAGAGAGAGAGAGAGAGAGAGAGAGAGAGAGAGACAGACAGACAGACAGACAGACAGACAGTCAGACAGACAGACAGACAGACAGATTAAAATCTCATTTTCACAAGACAGAAAATTGCTTATTTTGCCTTTCTGAACCTGGATAATTATTTTTACCACAATGACTTCCAGTTCTGTTCATATCCAGAAATATCTTGATTTCTTTTTTTCTCCGTGGCTGAATTGAAGTGCTCTTGACTTCAATTTCTTTATACCCTGGGGATGGTGGATATCTCTGCTGTTTCCATTCGTACCTATTGTGAACAGAAGCACCTGTGTCTTGTTGGAAGGTCAACTATGAGACTGGGAGGCATTCATTCTAAGTTATTGGATATTCTTCTTCCTATGATAATAAAAGTGCCAGGAACAAAGGTATTCCTATTTGATAGGCTTTTTTGTGCAGGCTGCTTAAGGAGGCCTCAGAATCTCTTTTTTGTAATATTGGCAGTGACCTGAATAATATAAGCTTTCTGTATTCTGCCTCTGAGGGTGAGTCAACAGAGATGTCACCATCTAGCTCATCCCAGGAGTAACCCTAATAAACATTATAGCTGAAATAGCAGATACAGCTGGGAAAGGACATTGTTGTCTATTATGGGTGGCTTACTAAGAAATGTGAACCATTCAATTCCTTCCTCACTTATACTTTTAGATATAAAGAATGCTCCAGTGTTATGACCTAATAGTTTTGCCAATATTTGCACAGAACAAATTCATCAAAATGAGATTTCTAAGAGTATGCACTTCTTAAACATTGCTAGCAGTTGGGTAATATTCCTCTCTCCAGCTTTCTCTAGCATTTTCAGGGAGCATCTGCCTAACCCTGCTCTATTGGAAGCACTAAAATGGGCACCTTTAACTGGTTTGCAATTATCACACAAGAGTCACAAAGTGACTCCTTTCACTTTGCAAGGCCATCCTCTCATTTTTAACATCTGTACTGCTGGTTAACATAATTCAACAAAGTATTGCGTCAAAACTATTAGCATATGTTTCAATATTTTGCTTGACCTTTTGTATTTATCAGGGTTGACTTTCTAGAAATAAAGAACATCAATCCACCAGGCTTAGATGTCCATTAACTCCCCACTTCTCTGCTATAGGAGAACAGGGCTAACTGACAAACAATTCTTACAGGAACTGGAAAGCCCTGCACATGTTGTCTTCAACCCTGATCAATGTTTATGCAACTTTCTATTTGATTAAAATGTTTGTAATACTTTATTTTGATTTCCATATTTGTATCTCTGTGCAAATGTGTATTTGTGTGTAGCCAGAAGACTGAAGAGGGTGTTAGGTCACCTGGTATTACAGATGTTTTTTAATCAATCACCATGAGTACTGGGAACTAAATCTACTCATCTGCAAGAGTAGCAAGCACTCTTAATGGTGGAGGCATCTCTCCAGTCTCACCACTGCATTGAAAACACATACAGGATATGGCTATACATAAATGCTTTTCTTTAAAAAGAATTCAAGCCCATATGTATATTTATTTGTATGCATGCATACATGCATGTATCTATATATGTATTTATTACAAACAGCCTTGATGGAAGACATTACATCTTTCAACATTACTGAAAGTCACTTAATATAGAACAGGAAAGAAGTCTACAGAAACAAAGGCTATTCTTCATGGTTGTATGTTGCTATAGATTTGTTTCTTGTCCCACTAGGTGGTCCCACTGCTTCAATCCCAAATGAACACACAAAGACTTATATTTATTATTAAAATGTTGGCCAATAGCTAGGGCTTCTTATTGGCTAGCTCTGTCTTAAATATTAACCCATTTCTATTAATCTACGTTCTTTCCACATGGTCTTATCATAGGAGAGAATACCTGGCACATCCTATCTTCCTGGTCTCTCATAGCAGGCTCTTTGGCTGGCTCTCTCCTGCCTACTTTCCCAGAA
Source organism: Cricetulus griseus (assembly GCF_003668045.3). Taxonomy (NCBI): domain Eukaryota; kingdom Metazoa; phylum Chordata; class Mammalia; order Rodentia; family Cricetidae; genus Cricetulus; species Cricetulus griseus. Next base: position 25,648,855 of record NC_048599.1, on the reverse strand, counting down.
TTCTGCTCATCTCATAGTCTGGTAGCCCAACATATCCTTCCTTCCTGGCCACTTACCAAACGATGTTTTATTCATCAACCAATAAGAGAAATATATACAGAAGGACATACCCCATCAATTGTATGTTTTCAACATACAATTCAGCAAAAGCTGAATGATGAACTGATGTCTCCAAAGAAAAGTGCAGCAACAGACTCAACCTGGTGCTTGCATCAAGTGTGGTAATGCCTACCACTAGGCAAAGAACTGATCCATATCTCACCTACCAGCAGGTCCCTGTTCAAACTATGAATACTGTTGGGTTGACCACTCTACTATCCCTTGCCAAGGTAGGTCAAGAACTTTCCCAAGTTCTTCCTCCACAAGAAAATCTGTCAAACTTCTGGGTCTGGCATCCAAATCTGATGTGACCATGGATGGCAGTCAAAGGTGTAATGCTGTCCTGCATGACAGCCTAACACTGATACCCTCTACCCCCAACAAAGCCACTGAGATCACCATGAAGCAGCCCAGGCTGCCAGCCTATGTAGTAGGTAGGTCTCTCATTATTTTAATTGATATAGAGGCCTTTTGTTTATACTTCCTGCTTAAATTTAGACTTCTCAAATCTCTGTGGTTGATTGGTGGGGAGATGTAGCTTTATAAGACTCAGCAACATCAAGAAAATCTGGCCAGCTCCACTCCTCAAGGCTGCAGCTGCCTAGCTTGTTGTGAAAAAATTGAAAGCATGGGAAGGGGCAATCTCTTCCCGTCTGTTGGATCACTGGCAGATGCTGTGAAGGTCACGTGAAATAATGGAACACGGAGTGCCAGTAAACAACAGTTTGGATTGATATCTGAGGTAATACTTGGACAAAGGTGAATAAGTTTAGACACATTTCCTGGGAGTGAGGTAGAGAAATGAGGTCCAAAGGGTTGAACCCTAGCATCCTAGATAATGGCTCAAGCTGCCTAGGAGCTCATCAGTCCAAGGGGCTGTGGAGTTAATGGGTACATGCTGTAATCTAAAACATCATGCAGGAAGAGGGTCCAGAGAGGCTCTGAGCCAGAGAGATGTACCTAGAGCAAAAGGTGAGAAACTATGGTCTTGAGATTAATTCTCAGTCATGGGAAACATGTCAAGAAGTGGAGAAGTAAGGCCTTACTTATTATGTCAGCATTTGGGTGTAGGATTCCAGCCATCCTTTAGATGGAAAAATGGCCAGGTTCCAGCATCCCAGTATGGCTCAGAGTGGATGTTGGGAGGGGCCTGTTGATCTCATGACACCAATGTTATGATTCTGCACAAAAGGGACCTTGGCGGGTTGGGTCCAAACCACAATGGGTGAAATACAGACATGCCTTGCATAAAGAGCTCATGTGAAGAGTGTATTGGAGGGAAGGGAGAGAGAAGAGAGGAAGGGAGTGCAGAGCAGCCTTGTGGGAAAAGAGAGAGAGAGAGAGAGAGAGAGAGAGAGAGAGAGAGAGGAGAGAAGCGTGAGACAGAGAGTGATGGTGGAGAAGAAGAAGAGGTGGGAGTAGACAGAGTTTCTCCTCTAAAGGTAAAGGACATGGCACATGTGCACAGACACACACAACATGCCAGGGTACTGCCTGCACACTGGGCATGTATATTCCTGAGGGTCTTTGGGGGGTGGGCCAGGTATTTGGATGCTAACAGAAGGAAGAGACTTGTAGTTTGAGTGAGAACAAGAAGGGAGGGAGAAGGAGAGAGAGAAATAGAGTCCCTCTTTCATGGTCTTTATAAAGATTTAAAAAGAATATGAGGCCCACATTAGAGTAGATCATCACACCACAAAGATCTGGATAGCAGTTGATATTGCTACTTCAAAGGATCCAACCAAGCAATAAAATTACTCCCTCATGAGTGTCACTTACAAATTTGGGTTTAGTTAATTCCAGATGGAGTGAATTTGACAACCAAGAATAGTTATCACACTCTCCAAACTCTACAAATGAAGGGCAGTGAAAATGGGATCTAAAATTTGAAAGAAGATGGCAGGGCTGCAGAAAATATACATCATTCCATCACAGATGCAGACTGCAACCATGCACTGCCAGGACACTGAAAGTCATTAGGGGTTAGTGAGCAGTTCCACTCTAATGAATTTGACCACTCTGGACTCCCAGCCATGCAGAAACAATAAAGAAAAGCTGTCAATGAAGTGGTTCTGCTCCAGGGTTCTGGCTCCAATTTTTTTAGTTCTATGTCCATCCCTGCTATCCTGCAACTAGTACTTGGAAAGATACTTTGAACACTCAATTTATACCCAGCTTTCACCATAATAGGAATCCCTTTTTGACTCTAGGTACAATTCTGCCTAGGAGTAACAGCTGAGGCACCCAACCAAAAGGGCCAAAATGAAGAAGCAATTGATGTGTCAGTGTGATTATAAACCTGGACATGGGAACAAAGTGGTGACCATCTCTGATCTCTAACATCACTATGTATGTCAGTTCTTCATTCACTCATCTATGATGTTGCAGTTAAGCATCTGCAGGTGGCCAGCCAATATTCGAAATTCTATGGCCCCCACATTGAAGAGCACAGCCAAGGATCTCTGTGTCCCCAGGAATTTTGTTCTATTCTTTTTTTAAATTTTTTATTATTTTAATTACTCACATTTACATATCCATCCCCCCATTACCTTGCCATCCCCTCCTCCCATGTTCCCCACCCAACACACCCCAACCCACCCCAACCCACCCCCCGACTCTTCTCCAGGGATAGTGAGGTCCTCTACCAAGGAGCTATAAAGTCTGTCATATTGTTTGGGGGAGGGTCTAGACCCTCCTTGCTGTATCTGGGCTGCAATAGAATCCCTCCATAGGGAATGGGATCCCAAAGTCCATTTGTGCTCTAGGGATAAAGACTGGCTTAGCTGTCAGAGGAACCATAGACTGTCTTGGACCCCTAGCTGGTACCCACATTCAGAGGGTTTGGTTTGGTCTAATGCTGTTTCCCCATTTATGATTAGGGTCTCCATTGTATCAGTAGGTCAGGCCCACTGTTTCTGCAGGTCTCTCCATCCCAGTCTTGGCTCCAATGTTCAACCCTACTCCCTCTCCACAACTGAATTCCAGTCTTGAAGAGATCAGGAATAACAGGAACATACCTAAACATGATACAAGGCAATATACAGCAAACCAACAGCCAACATCGAACTAAGTGGAGAGAAACTCAAGGCTCTTCCTCTAAAATCAGGAACAAGACAAGGCTTCCACTCTCTCCATATCTCTTCAATATTGTACTTGAAGTCCTAGCTAGAGCAATAAGACAACAAAAGGAGATCAAGGGGATACAAATTAGAAAGGAAGAAGTCAAATTTTCACTATTTTCAGATGATATGATAGTTTTCATAAGTGACCTGAAAAATTATACCAGGGAACTACTACAGCTGATAAACACCTTCAGCAAAGTAGCAGGATACAAGATTAACTCAAAAAAAAAAAAACCTGCAGCCCTACTATATACAGAAGATAAATGTGCTGAGAAAAAATTAAGAGAAACATCACCCTTTACAACAGCAACTAACAAAATAAAATATCTTGGGGTGACACTAACCAAAAAAGTGAAAGACCTGTATGGTAAGAACTTTCACTCTTTAAAGAAAGAAATTAAAGAATATACCAGAAAATGGAAAGATCTCCCATGTTCTTGGATAGGTAGGATCAACATAGTAAAAAAAAATGGCAATCTTGCCAAAAGCAATCTACAGATTCAATGCAATTCCCATCAAAATCCCAACACAATTCTTCACAGACCTTGAAAGAACAGTACTCAACTTCATATTGAAAAAGAAAAAACCCAGGATAGCCCAAACAACCCTGTACAATAGAGAAATTTCCAGAGGCATCACCATCCCTGACTTCAAGCTCTATTATAGAGCCATAGTTCTCAAAACAGTTTGGTATTGGCACAAAAATAGACAGGTTGACCAATGGAATCAAATTGAAAACCCTGATGTTAACCCACACACCTCTGAACACCTGATTTTTGACAAAGAAGCTAAATTTATACAATGGAAAAAAGAAAGCATCTTCAACAAATGGTGCTGGCATAACTGGATGCTGACATGTAGAAGATTGCAGATTGATCCATATCTATCGTCATGCACTAAACTTAAATCCAAATGGATCAAAGACCTCAACATAAATTCAGCCACACTGAACCTCCTAGAAGGGAAGGTTATAGTGGGAAATTACCAATACGGAGTCAGGTAGAAATATAAGGGTATTTAATAGGGAAAAGCCTTACTTACAGAGCAACCTAGCCAGCCGGCATGGTAGAGGTCTGTCCAGCCAGAAGCAAAGAGAAAACGAAAGCGCAAACACAGTCACACTACGTCACTCTGACCACGCCCTCACAAGCATGGTCAGGCACACCTGTAGCCAGCCCCTAAGAAGGCATGGCTACAGCTTCCCTTACAATTCCCCTTTTAGTCTAAAAGAGGATTAAAATTTAACAGTATAAAGTATCCAAAATTAACAACCATAAAGGTAAAATATAAGAAGATACAACAATCTGCTTATGTCACATCCTAACTATCTATTTTAACTAAACCCTAAAAAGGGTAATTGTAGGGGAAGCTGTAGCCATGCCTTCTTAGGGGCTGGCTACAGGTGTGCCTGACCATGCTTGTGAGGGCGTGGTCAGAGTGACGTAGTGTGACTGTATTTGTGCTTTCGTTTTCTCTTTGCTTCTGGCTGGACAGACCTCTACCATGCCGGCTGGCTAGGTTGCTCTGTAAGTAAGGCTTTTCCCTATTAAATACCCTTGTATTTCTACCTGACTCCGTATTGGTAATTTCCCACTATAGAAGGTAGATAGCACCCTTGAACAAATTGGTACAGGACACTGCTTTCTGAACATAACACCAGTAGCTCAAACATTGAGATCGACAATTAATAAATGGGACCTCCTGAAACTAAGAAGCTTCTGTAAAGCAAAGGACACAGTCAGTAAGACAAAACCACAGCCAACAGAATGGGAAAAGATATTCACCAACCCCAAATCTGACAGAGGGATGATCACCAAAATATACAATGAACTCAAGAAGCTAGCTACCAAAACACCAAACAATGCAATTAAAAGATGGAGTGCAGCACAAAATAGAGAATTCTCAACAGAGGAATTCAAAATGGCTGAAAGACACTTGAAAAGTGCTCAACATCATTAGCCATCAGAGAAATGCAACTCAAAACCACTCTGAGATACCACCTTACTCCTTTCAGAATGGCTAAAATCAATAACACCAATGACAATATATGCTGGAGAGGATGTGGAGAAAGAGGAACACTCCTCCATTGCTGGTAGGAGTGCAAATTTTTACAACCACTTTGGAAATCAGTATGGTGGTTTCTCAGGAAAATGGGAATCAGTCTACCTCAAGATCCAGGAATTCCTCTCTTGGGCATATATCCAAAGAATGCACATTCATACAATAAGGACATATGTTCAACTATGTTCATAGCAGCATTGTTTGTAATAGCCAGAGCCTGGAAGCAACCTAGATGCCCCTCAACTGAAGAATGGATAGAGAAAATGTGGTATATTTACACAGTGGTGTACTACTCAGCGGAAAAGAACAATAGAATCTTGAAATTCGCAGGCAAATGGATGGAACTAGAAGAAATCATCCTCAGTGAGGTAACCCAACCACAAAAAGATAAACATGATATGTACTCACTCATTTTTTATTTTTAGACATAGAGCAAAGGATCACTAGGTTACATTCCACACTGCCAGAGGAGTTAGGAAACAAGGAAGACCCCAAGAGAAGATTGCATAGTCCCTCGAAGAAGGGGATGGGGACAAGAACCCTTGACAAAATTGGAGCCTGGGGTCAAGGAATGGAAGGAGATTCTTCATCCAGTTGCTGTTCGAAGCAGAAACAGACACGCATAGATTTTGTTCTATGCTATCCAACAAACCATGAATAGAAAAATTCAGAGCCTACAACATTTAGAAATGCTTTATATTTTAGAAAAATAAAGCAGAGGTTATAAGAGAAAGAGGATGGGAACTGAAAAGCTGACAGAAGATATGAGGTTGTATGAGGATGAGAACTTCCATGTGAGCCATGAAGAACAGCCCAGAAGGTGCTAGGACACAGGTGGAAGATGAGAATATGGGAAGGGTGTGAGGGAGGCATGCATGAGCTTTCTTTTTTAAGCAAAGAAAGAAGGCAAAGTGACTACTGAAGAGAGGGATCTCACTGTGAGGGGACATTTTACAAGAGTGATGTTTGGGGAGGTTGTCTAAAAGGAGCTGGCTCTATTCATCTCATAGATCATGTATTCATTGTGACTTCTCTGTGGTAATTAAATCTTCTCAGATGTCACAATTTGAGATCCCTAAATATGGCACATCAGAGTATAAGGGACAGTAAGCCACACCTGTTAGAGGTTGGCTACAGGTGTGACTGAACACGCCTGTTAAGGCGTGTTCAAGGTGAGGTCAGGATTACATGGGATGGGCTCTAGAGGGGCTAAGAGCACAGGGGAAGCCCCTTCTCTCTGGCCTCCCTGTCTTGCTGCTCCTGGCACGCTCTGGTTTGCGTTTGGCTGGTGTTCATCTGAATAAAGATATCTTGCCCTTACTAATTATGGATCGATCGTCTTTGTTCTTGTTATAAGTGACACCCAATGTGGGGCTCAAACCCACGACCCTGAGATTAAGAGTCTCTTGCTCTACCAACTGAGTGAGAACAAGTCAGTGAGTCTTGGGCCAAGGGAGATAAATTACCTCAAAGTTAAGGTGATGGGCACCCAAGTGCTAACACCCAACATTGATATCCAATCTCCATGCACACACATGCATACACACACACACACACACACACACACACACACACACACACAATCACACCCTCCATTGGCTTCTGCTACTTCCTTTTCTTCATGAACCCAATATTATGTGACGTACTGCAATCTCCCTTGCTTTTTTCTGACTCTCCCACTAGAATGTGGGAATGTTCAGACACAAGATAAATGCTATTTCCTATTTTACCTCAAATACCAGGATAATTCCCAGGGATGTAGGCTGGCAAGGAAAAAATTATGGATTTGGTGCAGCTAGTGCTATTGTGCCAAGTTCTATGGAAGCAGATGAGTGAGCCCAGCAGCCATCCCAGGAACATCAGGAAGCTTTACTGTGGTGGCAGAATCTGACAGAAGGAGAAGGATAACACCCCTGCGACACACTTGGCCTCTGCAGCTTTCCTTATACAAGGGCAAATACAGTCACAGACATTGCCACATATCAAAGAACATTCTCTAGGACCCATACTAAAATCCATCTCCTCTGAAACTTCTTGAGCCAGTCCTGGACAGTTAAAATCCCTTCGGCACTACTGTCTTCCATGTTCCTACTAATAAGGTCTATTGGGTAACACTTAAAGCACTTCACTGCTCTCCTAATCCAAAATCCCCAAATTCTCATTCCTAAAAACAAAAACATGATCAAAACTATCACAGAAATGCCCCACTCTTGGTACCAACTTCTGTCTTAGTTATGGTTTTATTGCTGAGAAGAGACACCATGACCATGGCAATTCTTATAAAGGAAAACATTATTCAGGTAGGTATACATTTTTACGGACTTAGTACATTATCATCATGGCAAGAAGCATGGTGGCATGCAGGCAGACATGGTGCTAGAGAAGGAGCTGAGAGTTCTATATCTTCATCCACAGGCAACAGAAGGACACTGTGTGCCACACAGGGTACAGCTTGAGCATATGAGGCCACAAAATCTGTCCCCAAAATGTCACAGTTCCTCTAACATTGTCACAACTACTTCAATAAGGCCTAATATGGCACCTCCTAATAGTGCCACTCAGTATTCAAACATTCAGATACATGAGTCTATTGGGACCTTAACTGTTCAAACTATCATACCCTGGAACCCACAAAAAGGCAGATGTGCTAATGACATCTGTGACACTGGCATTCCTACAGTGAGATGAAAGAGAGGAAAAACTGGAGAACTGCTCCAAAGCTCATTCTACCCTGGAGTGAAAGAAATTACATTACAGACTCTGAATCAACAAGGTGAAAGGAGACAAGAGACCTGACACAAAAAAAGTTTTCTCAAACCTGGACAAAATGTGCTGTAATATTCATATTCCCCACACTCATAGAGTACACATAGAGAGACAGAGACAATGTATTTATTTTTATACAAATAAGTAAATTTAGGTCAATGAAAATGTTAGTGTAAATGGCATAAAGTTATCAATAAACAAATGAAGCCCAACAGACTCTATTTAAGAAATAATACATCAAAATGCCTATTTTCTTAAGGAAACCCACTCACTAGTAAAGGGACCCGGAGACTGAAACGCAAAGGAAGGAAGTCAAGCTTTCAGATAAATAGAAGCCAAAATAGATGACATAGGATTGTGGTATTTGATAAAGTAAACTTTAGGTCAACATTAGTTGCAAAATATAGATAAGTCTGCTACATATTTATGGAGGAAACATTTCACTAGGAAATATAACAATTGTAAATATGAGTGCACCAAATGTTGTGCCTCCCATAAACACAAAAGTGCACATGGCCACACAAGGTTAGATGGATGCTGATTCAATAAAAGGGGCTGAAATCAATATCCTACTTCTGTTTGTAAAAGGGAGACCAAATAAAAAAAATTAACAAAGAAACTTCAGGCCCTAGTCAAACTATAGATTATCTGTAGAACATTACAGTCAGGTAATATAGAGTATACGTTTTTCTCAAAGGTCCCTAGAATTATCTCTAAATTAGACCATGTTTGGTGGGGATGTCTTCTGTAGGTATGTTTATCTTATTGGTTAATCAATAAAACACTGTTGGCCAATAGGGCAGCAAGATAGGTGGGACTAGGAAATGAGGAGAATTATGGGAAATGTAGGCAGAGTCAGTCACCATGTAGGGTGCTGAAGAAGTAACACTATAGAGGGCATTACCAGATAAGCCACAACTCATGGCAATATATAGATTGATAGACATGGGTTAATAATTAACACAGAGCTAGCCAATAAGAAACCTAAGCTAACCTTCAACAGTTTCACAAATAATGGAGGGTCTGCATGTTCATTTGGGGCTGTCGCAGCTGTGGGACCAAGATGGCAGAAAAGAATGTTCATAAGGTAATGTCACCAGCATCGTGGGTAGTAAGAACTTCCACATAATTCCTAACAAAAACATAAAAGGGTATTTTAAAAACAAAACAACAGAAGCAAGCACAGCTTCTTGGTAGCAGCATTTTCTCAGGTGAGCTCTGTTTGAGACAAGCAGAAGCCCAGGGCTCCTTTAAGAGCAGTTTGCCAACTCTGCAAACCAGCAAAGCCAGCAGCACAGCTCTCTGCCATGCTATTTAGCATATTAAGACTCGTAGCCAGAAAAGATATACAGTAAAGACTGAGTCAGAGGAAAAAGAAAATCCTCTAAAGCATTTACAGTGTGTTTAAAAATATGCATAGGCTTGGGAGAGAAAAGGAAAAAGGATAAGCAATTTAAAAAGGAATAAAGTAGCTGGTTGTGGTGGTGCATGCTGGTAGGATTTGCTGAGGGAGGCAGAGGCAAGCAAATCTCTGTGATTTCAAGGCCAACCTGGTGTATAGAGTGAATTCCAGGACAGACAAAGGTTCACATGAAACCCTATCTCAGAAAATAAACAAAGCAAAAGAAAAACAAATACAGTTAAATAATAAAGCCACATAAACATGGAAAATACACAGAGAGTTTGGACACTGAATGTTATTGTGTTATCTTTGAATTTTTTGATTGCTGAGGAAGGAGCAACAACTTCTAAAAGATATTTGATTATAAATGTTGCTGGATTAATTAATTAATATTTTGAAAATGCTTTGACTTACAATTTTAAGTGTAAGGACAGGTTACTAGGGGAAAGATGCTCTTTTTTTTTCTTTCCACAGAAGATGAAAAGCTATAGATTCTTTCCAGACTAGCATGGTTTGATCAAGCAAGAGCCCTTGAAGCAATGGCCAGGTGATCCAACATTGAAGACACCTGGGACAATGCAGCCTCAGACTACTAAAGCCAAGATTTGGCCAGGTTTCACTTTTCTCATGAACCCATGGTCCTGACAACATCCCCTAACAGCAGGAAGTAGTTTGGAGAGAACGACCCACAAATTCTCAAATATTGTTTATAATGTTTGTTTTTCTTTAAATGTGTATGACTATAAGTGGTTAATGATCACAGTCAATCTCCTTCTAAAGAAAAGAAGGGGAAATGATATAGAAATGAATACTTGGCATTGGTATGGATTTTCATTTATTGATACACATTTAAGGTCAATTTTGTTATATGTATATTTCTCCTCTTGTTCAGGTGCTGTGTTTATACAGATCTCTTAAAATGTAATCCATAATTAAATACACATTATACATAGTCACCTATGATAGTCAAAACTTACAGTTAGTTTTGTTAGGTTTTCTAGATATATCGAGATATTTTCAATAGGATAGGCTTTTAAATGGTTTAGGGTATTTCATGACAATGAGACACAACTCCTTCTGGCAATTACTTCTCAGACCAATTAGGAGATGGGCATCAAAGAAACTAATTGTAGAGTTTGCTTTCAATATGGAGAGACTAGCCATTTGGGTAAGAAACCACACTTGCCTGGGTTGTTTGAATGTGTGCTGTATAGACTAGACATGCAGAACCCACTATATGTCTACCCTGTGGGACCTTGACACCTGTGGGTCTCTCAGAAACCTTTTTCTTCCCATGGAAAACGAGGTTCTTAAACTTACCTCCTGATGACTATTAGCTCCATAAAGTGTATCTAGCCTGAAGGCCAGATATCAGGCAATTAGCTGCATCTACCCACATCTAGAACCTGTCCTGAGCACTGCTACTCCCAGAGGCTGCATGCTGTAACAGCTTTTCCTGTGCTCTGTAGGCCACAGGTTCTACCTTCTCATCCCAGCAATGCCCTTTCTTGTCTGAATGTCCCTCCATGTAATGGGAGACACTGTAAGCAGGGCAGTTCCTGGAGGTAAATAAAGGACAGTGGTCCTTGCCAGTTGTCTGCATTACGGGCTCATGTTTCTGCAATCTGTACTGTGAAGAGGGGTGCAGGCAAGCAAAGGTTAAAATGTGTATGTTGGGCCCTAAAAATGAGAACAGGACAAACTCACTGCATATGATATGGCAGTCATCTGCCAGTCCTACACTCCAGGTGATTCTGTCCATGACATCCCGGGGAAGCCAGATACCGGCTTTGGTCAGAGTCCACAGTCATAAGGCCTAAGAAACATCTGTATATTGTTTACACTTTTACTTTTAGTGTGTGTGTGTGTGTGTGTGTGTGTGTGTGTGTGTGTGTGTGTGTGTGTGTGTGTGTGTGTGAGTGAGTGTGCGTGCGCGTGCGCGCGCACGCATGATGTCTCTGTGTAAGAGCAGGTTCATGTGTGACCCTGTGAGGGCAGGTACAATGTGAGCAGGTACCTATTGAGGTCAGAGGATAACTTTCAGGAGTTGTTGTCTCTTTTAACCTTTCCTTTGGCTCTGCTGAGGAAACATGAGTTATTGGAGCCTGTGAAGCAAGTGCCTCTCCTGCTGACCATCTCACATACTCTGGAGAGACTTGAGTAGCCATGAAGAAAGCATATTTTCTGCCTGCAAGGCAGAGTCTAAGCCACTGGATCTCCCATGGCAAAAAAAAATGATCTCACCACACTCATAGTGGATTGTCCACAGAACTGCTTGTCTATCTTCATCTATAAATTCTTTAGTCACAATTTCTTCCAAAGTCAGGGAATGAAACCATTATTGAGAACATGAAATAAAGGTCATTTTTGGTCCTGGATCCATCTCTAAACTAAGCCAGATGGAGTCTATGAGTTTTCACTTCAAATCCTAATTCTCATGAACTAAAGGAGCTGGGATCCTCCCTCTCAGCCCAGAGCAATTCTGGCTTCTGTATTCACACATCACCTATCTTCTATACTGGTAATCTATGGGTCACATAGCCACACTGTAAAAATGGCCAATATTGAAGGCTTTTTCAGCATCTAGTGAGATGATCATGTGGTTTTTCTACTTAAGAGTATTTATATGGTGGATTACATTGATAGATTCTCAAATGTTGAACCATCCCTGCAACCCTGGGATGAAGCCTACTTGATCATAGTGGATGATTTTTCTGATGTCAAGATCCAGCAATTCCACTCTTGCTCATATATCCAAAGGATGCACATTCATACAACAGGGACATCTGTTCAACTATGCTCATAGCAGCATTGTTTGTAATATCCATAAGCTGGATGCAAGCTAAATGCCTCTTAATAGAAAATGGATGGAGGAAATGGGGTAATTTACACAATGGAGTATTACTCAGCAGAAAAGAAAAAAAAACAATGAAATCTTTAAATGCACAGGCAAGTAGATGGACTGGAGGAAACCATCCTAAGTGAGGAAGCACTGTCATGTATAGACAAGTATGGTATGTAACTCACTCACATATGCATATTAGCCATAGAGCAAAGGACTACCAGCCTACAATCCAAACTTCCAGAGAAGCCAGGATACAAGGAGGACCCTAAGAGAGACATACATGGTCCCCCAGAGAAGTTGAAAGGGACAAGATCTCCTGAGGAAACTGGATGCAAGGGGAGAGGAGGAAGGAGGGAGGAAACAGAGAAGGGAGAAGAGGAGGTGGGAGGAGGACATGAGGGAGCAGGAAGACTGAGCCAGGGGAAGAATAGAGGAGAGCAAGAAAAGAGATACCACAATAGAGGGATTATGCTTTTCATTATGAGTTTAAAGAGAAATCTGGCACTAGGGAAACATCCAGAGATCCACAAGGATGACCGCAACTAAGAATCTAAGCAATAGTGGAGAGGCTACCTTAAAGGCCCCTTCCCTATAATGAGATTAAGACTACCTTAGATGCCATCCTAGAGCCTTCATCCAGTAGCTGATGGAAGTAGAAACAGACATCCACATCTAAGCACTGACCCATACTCCTAAATCCAGTTGTAGAGAGGGACGAGGGATGAGCAAAGGGGTCAAGACAGTACTGGAGAAACCCACAGAAACAGCTGACCTGACCAAGGGAGAGCACACAGACACCAGTCGTAAAGGTGGAAACCAGTGTTGGACCAAACCAAGCCCTCTCAATGTAGGCGCCAGTGAGGAGGCCTAAGCACTCTATGGGACCTCTGACAGTGGAACCAGTATTTATTCCTAGTGCACAAATGGACTTTGGGATCCTATTCCCCATGGAGGGATACTCTCTCAGCCCAGATACATGGAGGAGGGCCAAGACCAATTTCAAGGTAGAAGGGATGTTAATTATTCAATGAGCCTTGGTGGTTCCATGAAAAAGAAACAGTGCCCCATGGCAGCATAGTGGCCATGATCCCACTTATTTTTCTCATTTTTTAGTATTCCAGGAATATTATGCAGTGAACAATAGTATTGTGGGGGAGCATTGAACAAAATCATATAGCAATCAGTGAGATGGGGAGAGTTCTTTTTATTGACCCTTCACAGCACACAATCACAGATGCTGGCTCTGCCCAGCAGAGTCCATGAGGACATTCAGTTGCAGAGAGGGAGCATAGGAAGGAATGGCAGAGAGACTTGAAAGCTACAATTCTACCCTATTTAGTGCATAACTGCAAGCAGCTCTCTTTACCTCTGAGTTTCCAAATGATGAAATGCACTAGCCTAGGCAAACACTATGAGCTTTCCCACCCGAACATTCTCCTATTCATCCATTCTGGGTCTTCTTCACAACTCACACGGAAGCCACCACTTCATGACAGTCTCAAGTTTACCCATCTCTGGGTCTTAGTGTTGATACAAGATCATCACTGTCCATCACTGCCACTCAGCAGCCCAGGTGACCTTTGGGTTGTATTATCTTGGCTGATATTAGCTATTTTCTTTGGAGTCTTTGTAGAACATTGTAAAGTGTTCTCAACCTGTGACCACTATATAAGGGCCATTATGACCCCAGCATCCAAGAAGACTGTGCACAGAAACAAGGATTTCATGTGCATCCTTCCCCAAACAAGTAAGTAGCCCCCAAAATGTGAGTCCCCACACAAGGGTCTTCAGGAGGATTTGGAACAAGAAGCAGAGGGAAGGCATTGTTTGGTTTAGAGTTTCTCAGACTCCAACAATTTTGAGGATATATATGATACTGTGTCACATTCAAATAAGGTTATGTGGGTTTTGTTGACTGCTCATATGTTATTCCTCAAATGACTTGACTCGGTTTATGGAGAGGGCTTCTTCCTGAAGTCTAAACTCAACAGTGACACAAGCCATAGGTATTTTACTAAGGATGGTGTGGCTCAAGCTTGGTGGAGCCAGGTAGCAGGAACCTCAACCTGGTCTCTGAGAAGGGCTGCAGTTAGCTTTATGGGAGGTATGACATGTCCCTGAAGAAAGATAAAAATTAGGTAGCAAATCAAGAATAAATTATTTTTCAAGCAGAGATGACAGCAAGCACAAAGGGCCTGAGCATATTGAGCATAGTCTGGGGTCACCTTGGCTTCCTTGCCCTGCCCCTCAAACACCTAACTGTGTCTCTAAAGTTTCTCTCCTTTCCTGATCTAGTCAGCTCATCTCTAGAACAAGTCAACAACTTTCCTCAGTCATAATTGTAAGTACTTACGTCTATTATTTTCAATTCATTATAGAAAGTATTGGGTTTGCTGTGGCATTTTCCTATATTCTTAGACCTATCCCTCTCCCTCCCCTGCTGCTCTCCCCATCTCCAGCCCAGGCAATGTCTTCCCCCTTCCATTGACTTTCATATCACATTCATTCTCTGCTCTTCTTCCCCCCTCTTCTCTTTCCTTCTGATATCATCCTCCTCTCTCCTGGCTCCTTATCTTATGACCTCACTGACATCCAATGCATTTGTGTGTGTGTGTGTGTGTGTGTGTGTGTGTGTGTGTGTGTGTGTGTGTGTGTTGTACAAGACAGAAAAAATGGAGTATTTTGTCTTTCTGGAGGAATCTGGCTCATTTTGCTAAGCAATGACTTCAAGTTCATTCACTTTCAGAAATGTCATGATTATATTTTTCTTTATGACTGAATAAAATCCCTTTGTGCACTTGGCCTCGCTGTCTTTACACACTCCCATGAGTAGTCATCTCTTCTGGGTCCATTTCTTACCTTTTGTGAACAGAAGCACATCTGTCTTGTAGGAAGGTCAAGTGTGAGATTGACAGGCATTCACTGTGGGTCCTTGTTTTCTCTTCTTCCTACGACCTTTCAGGCATCATCAATGAAGATGCTCCAACTTGGGAGATTTGTTGTCCTGTTTGTCCTGCTCACTGGGACCTCAGCATCACCTTTGGGTAATACTGAACTAGCTTAAAATTTGGACATTGTGAATTCTGTCTCTGGAAGTGAGTAATGTTGCCACCAGCTAGCTCCTCCCAGTATCAGCTCTCATAAACACTATACCTGAAATAGCAGAGGCTGTTGGGAGGGGGATAGTGTATGGGTGGCCTACTGAAAAGTATGCACTTATTCAATTCCTGTCCCTCATTTATATTTTTAGAAATAAACAGTATGTTAATATAATACCCTAGTACAGACTTGCCAATATATCACAGGATGAGTTTCTTCAAAATGAGATTTCAGAATTTTTAAAGTTTGCAATTTATATTATTTTAGCTGTTGACTGGTGTTCCCTATGTGCTTTCTCTAGCTGTCTGAGGGAACCTGTCTCCCACACTGTTCTCCTGCTATAACCTGAACACCTTTAACTGTTTTACTGTTATCAGAGATGAGAGGATTTGACTCACTTCACTTTGTGTTTCTCTAACTCTAAACTTCCTCTCATTTTTCATATCTTTACTGCTGGTTTACATGATTTCATTAATGTTTTGTGCCAAAATCATATTCCTACTTTCTGTTGTTTGTTTGACCTTTCTTACTGATCTGTGTTGACTTGCTGAGAATAAAGGACATCAAGCCACCTGGCTTAGATGTTCATAATCTAACATCTTTCTGTTTAATTGCATCTCTGTTCTCTGCTGTAGAAGAACTGGGATGCTGACAAGTAGTTCCTATAGGAACAGGAAAGCTGCATGCAAAGCTTGTCAATGTTTAGGCAACATTCTAAGATGAAGAAAGGAGCAATCTTCTCATTCTGTAACAGGAGTACCCATGCAGAAAGAAAGGGGCACCAGGTTCAAGGTGAATAGGGAGTTGTATGGCAAGATGGAGCTATGTAAGCAATGCTAGATAAGGTGGCCTTGTCTGCATCATTATAATAGATAAATCCTGTTGGCACAGAGCCAAGACATGGTATCAAAGTTACATATGTTTTATTAAAACTTTTTATTTTTATTCATGTGTGTGCATCTCTGTGTGTACATCTGTGTGTGGTCCCCAGAAGCCAGAGGAAGGTGTCAAATGCCCTAGGGTTACACAAGATTATAAACTGTTCAGAAAGGTGCTGGGCATTGAACTCTTGTCCTCTGCAAGAGCAGCAACCACTGGTAACTGTTGAGCATCTCCCCAGTCTCAACACTGAATTGAAACACAGAGAATATATAGTTAGAGTTTTAATTCTTTCCTTTAAAACAAATCAGGTCCATTTGTATATATATATATATATATATATTATATATATATATATATATATATGTGTGTGTGTGTGTGTGTGTGTGTGTGTGTGTGTGTGTGTGTGTGTGTGTGCATTTTAATGTGTATATTACAAACAGTCTTAATGGAAGATGTGAATCCTTTCAAAATTACTTAAAAATACTCAACACAGAACAGGAAAGCCATCTATGGAAACAAAGGCTAGTCTTCATAGGTGTATGATTTAGCAGGTAAAGCTGAAGTAATGAGTGAAACATAACTGTACTAGCGAGGCAAAACATTTATGTTATGATTCTAATCTAAAGACTTTACACTTATGGAAATGAAACAGGTTTCATACTTTGGAGAAATTAGAAGACAAAATCAATTGCAAGAATCAGTTTAAGTCACAGATCATTTTATGAATAAAGGCTTTTGTTGTTGCTATTGTTGCTATTCATTCTGTTTTATCTTTGAGTTAATAATTTCTTTGTATCACAGTAGAGATATATTCTACATAAATATCATTAGTATTTCACACATGCTGTCTGGTACATGGCATTTATTCTCTGCATTTCCCAGTACCTCCCAGAGATCTTCTGTTAGGATACTCTATATTCCTGTTCCAATGTTAATTATTGTTCTCTGGCCTGGATTCCAAGCTGTCATTTTGGGACCTCTATTTCCCGCTTTCACTGATTGGAGCAGTATTTTCCCTCCATGCTTTTTCTTTCATTCTAGATTTTTCCAATTCTTAGCTTATTCTCTCAATTGCTTGAATATGATTCTCAAACTCACATAACAATCTCATTTAAAGCAACAGATCCTCAAGTCACCTCGGAAAACAGGTATACACACTTGGCTTCAGTTGGTACATCAATAGATCAATTGTTCTTTTGATAAGTGATCAATATTAGATGAAGTGAACGTGGAATCAGTATATGGACCCAGACATGTGACACATTTCCTAACCTTAGGTCTCAGGTTTTCTTGTTTACAATGGAGATGGTGGCAATCCTCTCTTCTGAGTTGTTGCAGAGACTGAAAGAAATAGTACAGAGAATCTGACTGCTCTCAAACAAAGAGTATGGGAGCTCATCCCTAGTGGTGCAGGTTCTAACTGTCACTGCTTTTCACAGAAGTACATGGGAACCTGGAGAAGGATGTGAACTCTAAGGCGGAAACAGAGAAGCGGCCATTAACCAAAGACTTCATTGTAGGAAACGTGACCTCAATGGGCAACAGAAGGTTATACATCTTTTTACCTGTACTTTTTGCTACGTGAGTTGGTGATTCTTTGGTCCCAGAAGGGAACACCCACCTTGGGAGGACTGTTCAATGTCAAAGACAGACAGATAAGTCTCGTGTTCAACATAGAGCTAAGGAGTTCTGAGACAAGGCGCATTAGAGCTTCAGTAAGTGAGGAAGGGCTGCAGGACCAGTTTGGACACTTAACACATCGGGGTTCCCACAGTCTGTAATTTCAGGAGAAAGGTTCATGTTTCATTTGTCTCCATTTCCACCTGCATCTTGTTAACTGACTCCTTTCTCTAAGAATAATCCTTCCTTCTTCAAACTTATCCAGAAGTAAAAGTCCAAGTTCCTTCAAGGGACATGAAACTGGAATACACACCCCATTAGTACCAGATAGTGGTTTCATGGAATTTTGTGTCGCACAGTCATGGGTTCAAGTTACATCTCTGCTGCCTACTATTTTCTTTGCTCAATCCACTGTTCCTGAGACAGTAGATGCTCACATTTCTGAACAGGCTATAATGAGGACAAGAGATTGGTGAGAAGAGTTGCAAATGTTGCAAGGAGGAATGACAAGACAGTACTTGTCTGTTTTGGGCAGGATGAAAATCAATGCAGTGAGAATGGAGGACTTGCATTCTGAACTGTCTTCTGATGAGATTGAAACAGAGCTGATGATGCCCCTGGATGTGAATACCAACGTGGATCTGTGAGTATATGCCACTTGGATTTAGAGGGTGTGGTGACATGGCTCTTTGAGTAGGCTCTTAATTTCCAAGTACTTCAGGTCTCTAGACTCAGTTTCCTATTTTTGTAAAATGCAAACCCTCTGAAGTCTAAAATACCAATCTTTAAAATATTCAGTGAAAACAGGCTATGTTAAATTTCTTTCAAAAGAATTTCCTGTGCAATACACATTGTGTCTGTGTTGCACATATATATACTCATATGTATACAGACATATATAAGTCTGTACTCACAAGTGATGGTGGAGATTAGAGTTAAACATCAGGAATCTGCCTCAAACTTAAGCCATATTAATTTATGAAATAAGGATTCTCACAGAATCTAGAACTCAAAGATTTGGGTAAGACTAGCTGGACAAGTAAAATACAATTTTAATTTTTTTAATTTAAAAAGGGTGATAAGGAAATGACTAAATCAAGAGCCTCTGCAAGAGAATTCCAGGCGACAGGAGTAAACATTTCAGGGAGAGCAAGACCCCAGCATTGTAAGACCCTAGCGTCTAACATGGGCAATGAGATGGCATAGGTATTGTATAAATTCCCTGCACTTATGAAGCCATGAGGTGTGGATCTTCAGGTAGTTACCTGTCCTCTCTATGCTCAGATCTCCTCACTCTGAAAAGAGTGTGATTACTCTCCTAGCACTGCTGTAATAGTTAAATAGGTTAAACCAAGTACAATGCTTTAAATACACAGGTATTTTGTGTCACAAATGTTGGCAATTATTTTCATTCTTAGTCTAATGCCAAATAAAAATCTCCCATGTGCTGAACATTAATGACAAACACAATTCTATTACAAATGCATAAAATTTGTGGGGATAATGTAACAAGTTTAAGTTCCCCAGCTGTTGGTGACGATGCCTATGGAATGCTACATTGTGTCCACTGAGAAGATGAAAACCAGGGCAAACTGCAATGCCTTCTATACCTGTTTTTAATGTGACTCTCCTTTTCTGCAGGCCTAATGCTGATCCAAGGGACAAAACTGCCTATTTCTTGAGAGTCAGATGTTCACTCACAGTTGATTTAGACAGCCAGAACTTCCCACCCACTGGGAACATGTGGCAATGCCAAACTGAAATAACAAGTGACATCGCCAGCTGATCAAGCAGGTAAGATTCAGCAACACAGCACAGCAGGGCTGTCAGGAGTGTTCAGGAGCCCTGACTTTATTCCTATTCCAACACTTAGGAAGCACCAAGGTGGAATATACAAATAAACTAACTCTGAATGTGAATTCACTCACAACTATTAGTTCTGTCACTCTCCAGCTCAGTTGGCAGATCTGTGCATTAGAACAGTAGAGATCTGTACTTATCAGTTTCTAGGATAAAGACATGAGAATATACACAGTTTTTACTAGCAGCCTGGAAAATGCTAAGTGCTCAAGAGCCATAAGATGCAAAGTTACTCTATGGACTATTCCTTTTCATTGCTGAGGCAAGAGAATGAACTCTCCAACCATAATCATGCATTTATCTATGGTACCTTTCAGCTGGGCCAATGTACTTCATGCCTCTGAACACAGAAACATTGCATCCACCTCCAAAGGGAGGAAGTTGGAAAATTAGATACTACCATGGACTCTGACTGTCCTCAAGTAATCTCTATTCTCTGAAAAAGTCCTACAATGAGATCTTTACATCCTAATCCTGTCATTTACTGATCCCTGTTGATCCACAAAATCTCCATCTTTACACTATACTAGGAAAAGAAAGTTTGGCTCAGGCAAGAGGTGGGACAGAGGATGCCACCTACTGGCCAGGACAGGAAATATGGCCTGCAAGTCAAGGGGGTAGTGCTGAGAAGCATTATTCGGGAATAGAGGGATGGCCTCTGTTTCTGTTCTTAATAATCATATCCTAAGGCCACCAATTCTCTCTCTCCTAAGATCTGATCTCAAATCAAAGCTAGTACCAAGTTTTGGAAGGAAATACAAAACCTGGTTCCTACCAAGCAGACCCAGGAGAGTCATATTGTTCCACCGTGTCTGAATCCCCATGGCCATGTAGACTCTCTTGGTATGTCTCTGCTGTCACCCTCTTTTAAACACATTGTCTTAAGTTTTGTGCCCCAAACAAGCAATTTCCTACCACAGGACCTTGGCACGGAAGTTGTGGTTACAGGAAACATGTTTCTACTTACTTAAATTCACTGAATCTTTTCACATTTCAGGGCCTTTACAAGTTTCCTTCTCTTTTTCTTATAACAATATTCTCCAGTCTTTCAGAAAACCTGTCTCTCTTATCACAGTGTGCACATTTACTTTGTGAGAGGGCTTTATGGTATAGCTCTGGTTAACTTCAAACCTAGAGATCTACTGATTCTCTTTAGTGGTGGGGTCATAGGTGAGTGACAACAGACCAGATGTCACAGCATGTATTTGCTTGTACTTGTACTTTGCTTGTTTTGGGCTTATTTTGTGATGGGTATGTGTGTTTGTGTGTGGGAACTTAAGCACATGTGTCATGGCTGGAGGTCACCAAGTAGGCTAAGCCAACTGAGTATTCTCCCATCTCTGTCTTCACTGCTCTGGTTACAAGAGTTTTCTCTCACTTGGATTTTCCCTCTTTCCTACTTCATATGCTATTGGAGATGAAACTTCAGTCCTCATGCCTACAAGGAAGATAATATGAGGAATGAGATATCGCCCTCTTCCCCTTTACTAATTCTGCTATGTGATACAGGCAGGCACTGTGCTAAGCTCTGCAGGATGACTTGGTGGAAACACATAGGCTCAGTGTCTCCTTGTCACATATCCATGGGAGTATTTGGTCGATCAATCAATTGAAGGAAAATGGAGATCTCTACACAGACAATCACACTTAGCAGAGCACAAGTAGAGCAAACCCTCCCTTCAGTGAATAATCATGATATGAACCTCAGGAGATAGCAGCTGGATGAGAGATGAAGGGGAGAGGACACAACCTCAGTGACACTTGTCTATGAAGGAGGTTGTTGCCCAGTGCCCCAAGGCTCAGCCTGCTGATGTGTAAATAGAGCCTGAGTGGATGGTGCTGTGTCACAGCTGTGATGAGGACCCAGACACTGAGGAAGGAACTACTTAGACATGAGATGTTAGGATGCCCAGTTATGGTCCATGCTGCCTTGGGACAAGGGCAACAAAATGAAACCAAAGAACAGAGTTGCAGGTCACCTGATCTCCAGAGAACTCTTAGCCAGGCTGAAGTATTAACCAAGCTTGTAAATCCCTGCTTCTGCAGGCCAAGCTCCATGATAAACTTTATCATGGTCTTGGTATCTAACTGTGAGACAGAGAGAGTGTTATTCCTGATGTAAAACCAAGTGAGTCCCCAAACAATTCTAGGCACCCAGAGCCTGGTGGGGACAGGAGAGGTATCTGTAGGTGTGGCTGTGTGCTCAGGATACTGTCTTCTGTAAGGTTCAGATTTCTATTTAAGAGGCCTGTGGGCACATCTTACTCCTCAGTGGCTGGGCTGCACAGAGAGGAGGCAGGAATCACAGATGCTGCCTTGAGCTCTTTACCACACCCATGCTTCACCTGTGCCCTTTAACCTAATGTTTCCTTGTAATCAACACAATGTTCTGAAGCCCTGTGTTCAAATTCCAGGTTGATACCCAATGGCTTCATCCTATACCTGCAGAAATTTTCTCCATAAACTGAGACCATCATCCACACAACGACCTCCTGAAACCAACTGAAGCATCCTCCCTGACTTTTTCTTCCCTCAGTTTTCTCCACACCTGCTATCATCACCCCGGCATTAAAATCCTAACTGGACCCTGGTGTGTGACTTGTCACAGTTCTTGAAATAAGAGATGCTGGCAGGGTGTGGCGAATGTATGTGATATTCAAACTAATTAATTGATGCAGACCTAGAGCTGGAGGGACCATTAGTGCATACCTTGCATCCTTCGTTTAAGCATAGACTTACAGAATCATGGAAAGAGTAGACACACCACTACTGTGTGACTGTGACAGGACTGCAACCATCCAGTCACACAACCACAAGTGTGTATTGGCACTTGCTGTGTCCCAGCAAGGCAGTGAACAGGGTCAGCCTGGTAGACAGCCTCACTAGCGCTTTGCCATGTCTCCTCAATGATCCAGAGGACTGGTACAGAGTTTGGACCACCATGTCCTAGGAGTCCCAGGAGCACAGACAGACAGATTTATGTGACTATGACTTTCTTGCCTGTCTCTTCCTAAGGTGTGGTGATATATTATTTATGAACTATAAATTTTTCCTGAGGGTTCACAATACAAAGCTAATCAAAAGCCATAGAGGTCAGGCACAGGCGATACACACCTTCTGAAGGGACCAGACCTTCATCCAGCCCCATGCTTAGCAGCTATGACAGGCTGCAGAAAATGCCCAACAGGAAAATGGACCCTGACTCAACAACATGTGCTGAGTTCCCAATCTTGCCTGACTTTCTAGTCATTAGGAAGCCAGATACCCACCATGTAGAAAGGAGCAAATCAGAAGTTTTCTGGAGGGCTCTGGGTGTGCTTTAAGGTAACAGTGGTGTACAGAGCATAGTAAACACCCTGGGAGGGATTATAGGTCATAGAAACCTACCTGCAGCTGCAGCAGGCCAATCAACATAGGACAGAATGCCCAACCCCAGAGGTGACCAATACAGAAATGGTTATGGACCCCCAGACACTCCCTTTGCTCTTCCCCAATAAATTCCCTGCCCCATGGTCTCTCTGCATGCTTCTTGCTCCACCTGCTGGGTCAAACAGCTAGAGGACCCCAGTTAATACAGTTAACTCATTAATTGACTAAAGACTCTTCACTTTTGCATTGGATAGGGTCTCTTGATGATTCTGGGGTCCAGAATTAAGGCACGACATTTTAATACTAGAAATCACACTAAGTGCCCATAGTGCTAGATGGAGGTGGCACCACACACTGTTAATTCCAGGACTCAGAAGACAGGCAGATGGATCTATATTAGTTCAAGGTCAAACTGAGATACCTGAAATTGATCCAGTACTAAAGAGAAACAGCTCACACAAAGATGATCTCAGCACTTGGAATCACACATTTTTAATCCCAGCTCTAGGTAAGTATAAAAGGAAGAAACAAAGGGTCTCATGTGGAGATTTCGCTTCCAGACAAGGAAAGCTATTGTCTCTGAGGAATTGCTGAGAGAGCATTGTACTCTGAGGATTTGTGGAGACAGGATCACCCTTTCAGTCTGAAGTAGAGGTAAGAGCTTATGGCTGGCTGCTTTGTTATCTGACCATTAGCTTGAACCCCAATATCTATCTCTGGGATTTTATTTACCATGTTACATATTAGAACCCAATGTTAAGGTAAAAATTCAAATCAAAGCTACTTTGAGGGCACTAGTCCAGGCACAGGCCTATGTTTCAGGAGGGACTCATAACTGAGTCTCTTCTGGGCCATCCAAGTTTTCTTTTTGTTTCCCCAAGATTTAAGCAAGTGTGGGATTTTTTCAGTTGTGCTTTTGTAAACAGTTTTCAGCTACCACGTAAACTCAGGAGTCTTTGCCCTCAGCCCGAAGATACAAATTGTGTTTCTTTTTAACAATCCAGTATGCATTTTTTTCAGACTACCAGCTCATTCTTTTTATCTCTATCATCTCTCTCTCTCTCTCTCTCTCTCTCTCTCTCTCTCTCTCTCTCTCCCTTTGTTTCAGGCTTTTCCTAGATCCCCTCTCCTTGGGAAGCTATGCTGAGCTCACAACCATATGTTACTTTGCAGATCAGACTTGCTATGCCTCACAATTCACAGACTTTATTGCGGACTTGGTAAGTCAATTGGGCATCCATAAAGGCAGCAATTAGTTTGAAAAGAGAGGTATTTCCCACATCAAAAATGGTAATGCAATTAAGATGGAGATGCAAGATTTAAAAATAGAACAATTTAAATGAAGGGAAAATCAACTTAACCAGGAATAACATAGTGCTATGTTTCATTTTGATAATTCATGGTTTATCCTTTAAAAAGTTGATAACATGGCTGCTAAGATGCAGGCCTTAGAAAACCTTATTAAAGCAGATCAGAGAGACAGTCAGTCCCTGGCAAGGGAATTTAATGGGGGATCAAACTCAGCATTGCATTTTAAAGTTAAAAGGGAATCTAGTGTCTTAAACTAACCAACCTTAATATATCCAGTAACATTACAGGAAGTACCAAATTAAAGAAGTTCTATAAGAGCAGCATGGAAGCCTGAGACAATATAAGATTTAGGGAAATTCAAGAAAGATGTAATCTCATATGGCATGTATTCACCATGTGTGAAGCAGAAGATAAAATGTGGTCAGTTTGTAATAGAGTTGTCCCAATAGACTGGATAGAATTGATTAACACTGTTTGAGAGCTTGGTCCACAATTATAGTGGGCTTCCTGGTTCAAAGAAGTTAAGATATTGAACAATTTGTTAAAGCCAGATATATAGATATCTCCCAAGATAAATTCACAGAGCACAGGATTATGCTACTTTGGAGAGGTGATGTATATATGATGATCACCTCTTGGGTTTCTGCATGAAGCAGCTTGGAATGCTTGAGATAAAATTGGAGAAATAGGAAAGAAAACTGAGTCATTTACAAAAGTTATACAGGGCCCAAAGGAAGCCTTCACAGACTTCTTACCAAAACTGACCTCAGCAATACATAGAACGATATCATATTCAGAAGCTAGAAAAATAATTATTGAAACTATGATTTTGAAAATGCTAGTTCTCAATACAAAAGGATAATTAGGCCTTTAAAAGCAAGGTCAGCAACCTTGGGAGTTTTGATCTGAAATACAATTAATACTGAACTTCACGAACATAATGATAATACATGGATAGGAGAAGTGATTTCAAGAGGTTTAAAGAAATACTGAAATTTCAAATGTTTTAATTAAATGTTTTAACTGTGGCAAATAATGTCACTTTTAAAAGGACAGTAAACAGGGGAATCCTAGAAACAATTCTTTTTATAAACGTAATCGAAACAGAATGCACCTCCCTTCTGGATTATGCAGAAAGTGTGGCAAAAGGAGGCATCAGACCAATGAATGTTGCTCAACAAGAGACATTCAAGTTAATCTGTTGCCATTGGGAAACTCCCTGAAGGGCCTCTGTTAGCTCCCTCCAGGAAGTCTGACTCAGTCCTTTCCAGTGACATTACAAATGCCTTCCCAGAGCAAATAAAGACCCTCATATCTACAGCAAGAACTTATACTATGCTGGATTATAGAAGATTTATAAAAGTGATAACAAAAAATCAGGAAAAATCACAAAGTGAGTATATTAGAAAATTGTATATATGACCAGAGACCAAACTTAAAAATAAGAATAATTGTTACCATTGAAGGAGTGGTAGACACAGGTCCAGATGTAACAATAATATCATAAGATTCATGGCATCCAAACTCTTCAGGAGGTAAATGGTCAACTTTTAAGAATGGGAACTTTATCTCAGGTAAAACACATCATAGTATGACTTGAATGTATAGGATCAGAAGGACACAGAGAAATATTAAAACCATATGTTGCTAATATTGCAATGAATATGTGAGGACATGATTTGTTATAGCAATGGAATATTTAGATAAACATTTTCCCAGTCTTAGAAACAAGCCATAAATTAAAATATAGTTCTGGAAAATTTATAGGAAGGTATTGCAAGGAACAACCAACAACCATGAAAATTCTGCAAGAACAAGCCACAATGCTGCTAATCTTCCAAAGACACCAACAGCCCTACCTTGAAAATGGCTTACAGAAAAACCTGTATGGGTTGCACAATTGCCATTAATAATAGAGAAATTGCAGGCTTTAGAAGAGTGATACAGGAGCAACTAAGCTCAGCATATTGAAGAATCAGCCAGCCCTTGGAATTCTCCTGTATTTGTTACTGGAAAAATCATGAAAATGGAGAATGATAAAAGAGCGAAGAGCTATTAAAAAGGTGATACAACCCATGGGCTCTCTACAATCTAGAATTGCTTTGCCTTCTCTATTGACTAAAGGATAGCTCTCATAGTTATTAATTTAAAAGATTGTTTCTTTTATATACCATTACCAGAAAAGGACAGACTTCTCAATGACTACTTACAATAATTCTCAGCCTGCTAAGAGATAGCAATGGAAGGGTCCCACAAGGAGTGTATTAGGGTTGAATCTCTGTTTCTGTTTCCTTCAGTTACTGGATTAAGGCTCTATGATGACATTTAAGGTAGTTATCAATCTCATTATAGGGGAAGGGCCTCAAAGTCACCTCACCCCTGGCTGCCTTTCCCTTTCTTCCCCAATCCCTCAGAGTCTGGAATTTTTGTTGAAGCTTGTCTACAGCAAATGCTACAGGTGCTTGGGTTACAAATTCAAACTGATTCAGCCATTTTCAAATGTTCCCCCTATGCAGATGACTGGCTCTTTTTCTTCTATCTCCCTTGGCTTATGACTTCTCCCTGGAAGCCCTCCTCAGGAGGCTGACATTCGATCAGTGGCAGCTGTTTTCAGACGGGCTGTTAACTGCCTGGGTTCTCTGCCCAGACATGCTATAACTCATATTTCA
This sequence comes from Cricetulus griseus, assembly GCF_003668045.3. NCBI lineage: Eukaryota > Metazoa > Chordata > Mammalia > Rodentia > Cricetidae > Cricetulus > Cricetulus griseus. Next base: position 25,621,750 of record NC_048599.1, on the reverse strand, counting down.
CCATCATCATTACCAGATTTGGTGACAATCAGAAATTCTTTAAAGAGGAAAGGAGATTTCTTTTGTTTTATTTTTAAATTAATTTTTATTTAAATTAAAAATAGTCTTATTTTACATACTAATCCCTCTCCCTCCTGTCCTCACAGTCCTTCCTTCAGTACCCCTATCACATTCCACATCAACTCCTCAGGGAGGGTTGAAGCCGTCAGAATTGAAGCCATCAGAAATAAAACTGAGTCATTTACCAAAGTTGTACGAGGCCCAAAAGAAACCTTCACTGATTTTTTTTACAGATTGACTTCAGCAGTAAGCAGAAAGATAACAAATTCAGAAGGTAGACAATAATTGAATCTCTTGCTTTTGAAAATTCTAACTCATGATGCAAAAGGATAAACAGGTCTTTAAAGGCAAGATCAGCATCCATAGAGAAATGGATCCAAATACACTCAATATTGAATGTTATAACCATTATAATAATTGGATAAGACAGGTGATTTCCAGAATCTTGAAGAACAATGAAAATATCAAGTGTTTTAGTGTGGCAGACAAGTTTACCTAAACAGAGATTGTAGACAGGGAATTCCTAGAAAGAATATTTCTTCTACACTAAACAGATGGCCCTTTCTTTCTGAAGTATGTAAAAGGTATGGATAGTCTGATAATGGACCAGTGAATTCACATAAACGAGGGACAGACAAGGTCACTCTTTCCCATCAAGAAATGCCATGGAGGGGTGGCCTCTCGAAGGTCCTCACATCAAATTGGTTCAAACATTCCATGTCACCATGTGGGAAAATCCTCCCCAGAGCAATTAAAGGAGCTCATGCCTATTGAAAAAACCACACTTCTCTGGATGATAGAACAGTTGTAGAACACAAAGCAAAATTTTCAGGAGAAACAAGAGCAAGAGAGACTTCTTGGTTTAAAGAGCTGATAGTTAATCAAACAGCATGATCCTTCAATCTAAACTAAGCTATACAACTAACAAATTTTTTTCATTTGATCAGATATAACTTGCCAAAAGGGAACACCCACCCCCCAAAAAAGGTTAGGGTTGGGCAGGATTTTATTTTTGTCTTTTCCTGAGAATGAAGGTATCCAGATAATGAATATGAAAAACACTGATCAAATGAGACATATGAAGAAAAATGACAGATCATCCAGAGGAAATGTGCCAAGAAAAAGAGTAATGGGCCTTTTGGTATATCACATCACCTACAAGGAGATTTCATAAATCTTCCCAAAAGTTTGTTTCTTCTGCTCTCTATAGACATATAATGCAAACGGTCTCTTTTGTAGTCCCAGTTTAATTAAAACTCAGGCTATCTTTGGAATTGGAGCATGGTTATCCCCTTCTCTAAACCCAAGCATGCCAGATTAATAAAAAAATCCAATAATATCCATATCATATCCAAAGAGCCAATTGATATGGAACCTAAGAAAAATCAAAGTTAAAAGACTATTCCATTGCCATTGTCTGATAAATCTTGCTTTAAATTTGACTCTTCGAATTTTTTCTTAAGGTATGAATATTAGTTCAAAATTTATAAGATTGCCATAACATGCATACATACATATTTAAATTTTTGTCATGCTATTACGGTTATATAGAGTACTAACTAATTCTAAAAGAAATACTTCATCTACTTTCCTGTACATGACTTCAGCTGTGAGTCTCTATCAGATAACTCGGAAATAAGTTTTGGTCCTGTGGCTGTAAATAAATAACCTATAACCTCTTCAAGATCTATTGCATATGATATTTAAAGTGTTTAGGTTTTCTGCAGTGAACCATGACCATGTATAACAGTGATCTTTGAAGTCTCCAAAAGGAGGATGTAGTCCCACGAGGACAATTCCACCAGGACTATGATAACACCACTAAGCTGACAAACACTACCCAAAGATTGGCTTTGGACAACAAACAGCCAGGACATTTAAAGATGGCTAGCTAAAATGGTCCAGCCTCACAGACTACTCTATCCAGTACTTGAGATAAGCCCTAAACTTTCCCATTCACAGAGACTGGACAACAAATAATACAGCTAGCTCTCCCATGACTTGATAATTATCCAATTTTTTCAGGGTCCCCTAAAAATACCATCACACCCAAACAGCAGGAAGTAATTTTAAGAGCATGACACCCACATTGCCAGCAGGTGCAGTGAGAAGTTTTCAGTTGTTCAATAGGTTATATATTGAATATTACATGCTTCGTGTGCTCAAAGATGATCTGTAGTCCATAAGGCTAAGATTTCTTTATTCAGATAAACACCAGCCCAAACGCATGCCAGAGCATGCCCAGAGGCCACAAACTAGTGTAGCCAGAGAAAAGGGGCATCCATGTGTGTGCTATCCCTTAAGAATTGTCCCCACATCATCTTTGACCTCCCATGACCAAGTCCTCATGGGCGTGGCCAGGCACACCTGTAGAGGCTACTAGGAGGCAGAGCTACAGTGTCTCCCTACAATTCCCCTTTTAGTCTAAAAGAGGATTAAGACTTAATAGTGTAAAACATCCAAAATTAATAATCATAAAGGTAAAATATAAGAAGATACAATAATCTGCTATTGTATATCCTAACTATGTCTATTCTGGCTAAGCCCTAAAGTCATGTGGAAAGGGTGTCTAACTTGAACACCTCCTTCCAATCCCAACTCTAAACAATAAGAAAGTTATTCCAAATTAGGCTTACATTACCCTAATAAACAATAATGGGGAGCGGGGGCGTAGCATCTTCTAAGTTACTTCCTGCTGAAATGGGACGATGGTAGCCTTGTGGGGTCCTGTGGAAAAAAATGTTAGTATAGGGAAAGTCTCTAATGGGTTATCTCTAGTCCATGTTAGATGGGATTTGATTGATTGGAGATCTAAGTTGAAATCCTGAACTTGATTGAAGTCAGTACTCGAGGCTGTGGTCGGAGTGTCAGTTGAAACGGAGTAAGTTGGATCCAGTGCAATCGAAGAGGTATGGCTCAATTCCTTTTCCAGAGCATCTAGGGATTGTCGTCAGGTGGGTCTTCATTGGCTGTATGGGACTCAAACATAAGTGTCAGCAGAGAAATGTTTGCTTGCACATGTATATGTACTGGGAAAGGCAACCATTGAAAAATGACAATTATGAGAGGATGTAGGCCTTGAAAGAAAGAGCCAAGAAAAGACAAAAGATAGTCCTCAAATTCTTTATTTACTCTGTATTATATCAATTGGCTTCTTGATATAATACAGAAACTTTGAAATTTAGTTAAACAACATGCTTGGATTTTAGGGGAGGAAAGCCAAATCCAACTCTAAATGCAGCATCGATTTAATTGAATAGGGCCTAGGAAATGAAGAGAAATAGAGTAATTTGAGAGATAGCTGTAAAGTTTACCACATGGCATGTTCCTTTTGTTTTATGGTTATAGCTTCTTTCCTTTAAGTATCTACCCATGTAGTGACCTTTGACTTCTGGAGGTGGGTTTTTCTGTGAAGATAAAAACAAAGCATTTCCCATTCCTTTGGGAGGCTTTCATTTAGTTCATGAGATATACCTCAGTAAATACCTGTCAGTCGTCCTTGTCGAGAGGTTGCAGAGTCCCTGAGGGCGCGGGATCTGCGTGGGTCGTGGGCCGTGGGTCGTGGGTGTTGGGTGCCAACTATTGAATATTATGTGCTGCGTGTGCTCAAAGATGATCTGTAGTCTGTAAGGCTAAGATTTCTTTATTCAGATAAACCCTAACCCAAACGCATGCCAGAGCATGCCCAGAGGCCTCAAGCTAGCATGGCCAGAAAGAAGGGGCATCCATGTGTGTGCCGTCCCTTAAGAATTGTCCCCACATCATCTTTGACCTCCCCTGACCACGCCCTCATGGGTGTGGCCGGGCTCACCTGTAGGGGCTACTAGGAGGTGGGGCTACAGTGTCTCCCTACAGTTATGCATATTTATTATCATTTAGAATGAGTTGGTTAAAAGTTGTCATTGGTAATGTTTGAGAAAAATCTGAACAAATGAAATTAGATGTAGGGGTCTTGCTTTGAAAAGAAAGGGGTGTGTAGATATGATGGGATAAAAGGGTAGATTATTGAATCTACCTTTAAACCAAAAATGAAACTACTGATCTTAAATATTTCACATTAGTGTGGATTTTTGTATATTGATACAAATTAAGGTTATTTTTGTTATACTGGATACGTTTCTACTCTTGTTTATGTTTATGATATTTTTAAATATTGATATTATATTGTGTTATTTTTGTTAGAACACACTGTACATATATTCCTACTCTTGTTCAAGGAATTATACCTACACAGCTCATTTTACAATGTAATGCAAATTTCTAGTCCTTGAAAGTTATTATTGAAAACCATTTAGGATAATAAAGAAATGCAGGTTAACAGTCATTTTTACAATCAAAACTGTAGTCATCCTTGGTATGTTCTCAAGGTTAAGCAGGTATATTTTAAATAGACAGGTGATCTGCAAACACTTCACAGAGCTATAGAATACGGCATTTATGATGTTTAAATAACATAAGTTAATTTTTGTGACGCAGAGACATGTCTGCTCCTGACAGCACAAATCTACTCTAGAAAAAAAAAAGATGGGCATAAAAGGAACTCCATATAGATTTACCTTCCTTGTGGCAAAATGTAGCCACTGGGCAAGAACCTGGCCTTGCCTCAACTACTGGCAGTATGCTGTCCTGATTGGACCAGCAGGACACACAAAAAAAAGTGACTGCCAAACTTTACCAAGACATGTTAGGACAGCCCTTCAAAATATCCAGCCTCACAGAAAAGTCTGTCAGATATTGTAGGCCTGTTGGCCAAAGATGTATAACCTAACATTGCTTAGGAACCTTGAGTGACTTTCCAGGTAGGCATCAGTTTCTGTCAATTCTCACATTTCTTGGCAGTGGCCTGCTTGCACTTTCTGCTTACTCATGTATTTCTTCCTAGGGTCTCTGGGTTTGAAAACTAGATAGTTATATCTCTCCTTGTTAACAAATTCAGAAAAGGAACTCACAAAAGGGGGTAAAGTGTATAAGACTGAGAGACATAAAGGATAGTTCTGAGTTGGTAATACAAGTTAGGCTAGAAAGTAAATTAGAACAACAACATGGACTCAACAACATATGAAAAATAATAAAGTATTTTCTCTTAATTTGTCAAATGCATATGGACTAGACATCATTAATGTGATAATTGTATATATATATACATATGTATTTATTGTATATACTTTTGTATATACTTATATATACTTTTACTATTTTAGTTAAGAACTTTGTTTTTATTTAGACAAAAAGGGAAAAATATGTGATATTTTGTTTGTGTTCTGACAAAAGCTGGCCTAGAGATCAAATGGCAGAACTAGCCACTAGTTATTCATAGAAGATGGGCTGTGGTGGCTCATGCCTTTAATCCTAGCACTTGGGAGGTGGAGACAGAATAGACAGGCTCTCAGCCTTTTTGGACAGCGGAAGGAGATAGGTAGGTAGAAATTGGTGGCTGCTCCCAGTTTTCTGATCTCCCAAGTTCTGATCCTAATGACTGTCTCTGGGATTTGTTGACAAGATTAATTAGATTTATACTTCATTATGTCATCGACATCCTGTGCAATGGCAACAAGCAGATGGTATATCTACACTATAAACATGGCTGCTATCATGGCAGGAATGATGTGAATCACTCACCACCCTTGCTAACTACATAAAAAAGAAGCACTCACACTTTATAGCACAGTGATCTTCAACCCACTTATTTTTGTCCTTTATTTTGGTATTGCTGGATCTTTCTTCTTTGATCAATAGCCTTGTGGAAGTGAGTTACTCAAAATTATCTAGGAAGCTGGATTAAAATACAGGAAGCTGGATTAAAATACAGGGACTTGAGTCAGTGATAAGAGGGAGTTCTTGTGACTGACTCCTCACAGAAACCACTCTCTGAGGCTGGCTCTACCTAAGAGAGAACATGAGTGCAATCAGATGCAGAAAGGGGGGATAGGAAGGATGGATAAGATGACATGAGAACCATAATTCTACCCTACTTATTGCATGACCACAAATATCTGTCTTTACCTCTGAGTTTCCAAATGATAAAATAGACTAGCCTAGGTAAACACTGTGAGCTTTACCACCAGAATATTCTCCCATTTATTCATTCTGGTTCTTTTTTTTTCAATATTGTATCCCTTTTTTGATTTTTTTATTAGTTCAAATTAGGAACAAGCTTATTTCACATGTCAATCCATTCTCCCTCTCCCTTCTCTCGCCCCCACCCCCGACCTGCCCCCACCCCATCCACCCTCCACTCCCAAGGCAGGGTAGGGCCCTCAATGGGGGCTCCGAAAAGTCCACCACATCATCCTGGGCTGGGCCTAGGCCCTGCCCCGTGTGTCCAGGCCAAGAGTGCATCCCTTCACGTGGGATTGGCTCTGAAAATCCCTTCTTACGTCAGGGAAAAATACTCATCCACTACCAGGAGCCCCATAGAGTGCAGAGGCCTCCTCATTGACATCAATGTTCAGGGGTCTGGATCAGTCCTGTACTGACCTCCCAGACAGCAATCTGGGGCCCATGTGCTCCTCCCTTGTTCAGAACAGCTGTTTCTGTGGGTTTCACCAGCCTGGTACTGAACCCTTTGATCTTCATTCCTCCCTCTCTGCAACTAAGTTCCAGAGTTCAGTTCAGTGTATATCTGTAGATGTCTGCCTCTGCTTCCATCAGCCACTGGATGAGGGCTCTAGGATGGCATAAAAAAGTAGTCATCAATCTCATTTTAGGAGAGGGGTGTTTAGGTTATCCTATCCACCACTTGCTGGATTGTTAGTTCGTGTCATCCTTGTAGGTCTCTGGAAATCTCCCTAGTGCCAGATCTCTCTTCAGACCTATAATGGCTCCTTCTAATATGGTATCTCTCATCCTGCTCTCCTCTATCCTTCCCCCAACTCAATATTTCTGCTCCTCCATTTCCTCCTCTCCTCTCCTCTTCTCCTCCTTTCAATCTGGAAGCTCCCTCTCCCCTACCCTCATGCTCCCAATTAGCTCAGGAGTTACTGCCCCTTCCCATTCCTGGGGTCCATGCATTTTCCCTTAGAGTCCTTCATGTTTCCTAGTTCCTTTGGTGAAGGGGATTGTAGGCTGGTAATCCTTTGCTCTATGTCTAAAATACACATATGAGTGAGTACATACCATGTTTGTCTTTTTGTGACCTAACTCAGGATGGTTTCTTCTCTTCTAGTTCCATCCATTTGCCTGCGAATTTCAAGATTCCATTGCTTTTTTCTGCTGAGTAGTACTCCATTGTATAAATGTACCACATTTTCTCTATCCATTCATCAGGTGAGGGGCATCTAGGTTGCCATTTTAGATTTCTCTGTTGAGAATTCTCTATTTAGTTCTAGACCCCACTTTTTTAATTTCATTGTTTGGTGTTTTGATGGCTAGCATCTTGAATTCATTGTATATTTTTGAAATCAGCCCTCTGTCAAATGTGGGGTTGGTGCAGATCTTTTCCCGTTCTGTGGGCTGTTGTTTTGTCTTACTGACTGTGTCCTTTACCTTACAGAAGCTTCTCAGTTTCAGGAGGTCCCATTTATTAATTGCAGATCTCAATGTCTGTGCTACTGGTGTAATGTTCAGGAAGCAGTCTCCTGTGCCAATTAGTACAAGAGTATCTCCCACTTTCTCTTCTAGAAAATTTAGTGTGGCTGAATTTATGGTGAGATCTTTGTTCCATTTGCACTTAAGTTTTGTGCCTGGTAACAGATATGGATTTTTCTGCAATCTTCTGCATGTTCTAATCCAGTTGGGCCAGCACCATTTCTTGAAGATGCTATGTTTTTTCCATTGTATAGATTTAGCACCTAAGGTGTTCGTAGGTTTATGGGTTAATATCATGGTTTTTCTTGTCTTATTGCTCTAGCTAGAACTTCAAGTACAATATTGAAGAGATATGGGGAGAGTGGACAGCCTTGTCTTGTTCCTGATTTTAGAAGAATCACTTTGAGTTTATCTCCATTTAGTTTGATGTTGGCTGTTGGTTTGGTGTATATTGCTTTTATCATGTTTAGAGATGTTCCTGTTATTCCTGTTCCCTCCAAGAAATTTATCATGAATGGATGTTGGATTTTATCAAAGGCTTTTCCAGCATCTAGTGAGATAATAATGTGGTTTTTCTTTTTCAGTTTGTTTATATGGTAGATTACATTGATGGGTTTTCATATGTTGAACCATCCTTGCATCCCTGGGATGAAGCCTACTTGATCATAGTGGATGATTTTTCTGATGTGTTCTTGGATTCGATAAATCAATATTTTGTTAAGTATTTTTGCATCAATGTTCATGAGGGATATTGGTCTGCAGTTCTCTTTTTTAGTTGTATCTTTGTGTGGCTTGGGTATCAAAGTGATTGTAGCATCATAAAAAGAGTTTGGCAATGTCCCTTCTGCTTCTATTGTGTGGAACAATTTGAGGAGTTCTGGTATTAGCTCTTGTTTGAATTTCTGTTAAAATTCTGCAGTGAAGGCATCTGGCCCTGGGCTTTTTTTGGTTGGAAGACTTTTGATGACTGCTTCTATTTTATTAGGGGATATAGGTCCATTTAAACTAATTATCTGTTCTTGGTTTAATTTTGGTAAGTGATATCTATCCAGGAAACTGTCAATTTCTTTAGATTTTCGAATTTTGTGGAGTACAGGTTTTCAAAGTATGACCTGATGATTCTCTGGATTTCCTCAGTGTCTGTTATTATATTCACCTTTTCATTTTTGATTTTGTTAATTAGTGTGTGCGCTCTCTCTGCCTTTTGGTTAGTTTGGATAGAGGTTTGTCTATCTTGTTGATCTTCTCAAAGAACCAACTCTTTGTTTCATTGACTCATTGTAATTTTTTCCTAGTTGCTACATTATTGATTTCAGCCCTCAGTTTGATTATTTCCTGGCATCTACTCCTCCGTGGTGAGTTTGCTTCTTTTTGCTCTAAAGCTTTCAGTTGTTCTGTAAATTCTCTAGTGTTACTTTGCTCCAGTTTCTTCATGTGGGCACCTAGTGCTATGAACATTCCTCTTAGCATTCTTTCAAAGTGTCCCATAAGTTTGGGTATGTTGTATCTACATTCTCATTAAATCTAGTAAGTCTTTAATTTTTTTTAATTTCTTCCTCAACCCAGGAATGGTGCAATTGGGTGTTATTCAATTTCCACAAGTTTGTAGATTTTCTGCAATTTGTATTGCTGTTGAATTCTAGCTTTAAAGCATGATGATCTGATAGATACACGGGGTTATTTCAATTCTTTTGTATCTGTGGAGGTTTGCTTTTTTGCCAACTATGTTGTCAATTTTAGAGAAGGTGCCATGTGGTGCTGAGAACAAGGTATATTCTTCTGTGTTTGGATGGAATGCTCTATAGATATCTGTTAAACCCAGTTGGGTCATAAGTTCTGTTAGATCCTTTGTTTCTTGTTAAATTTCTGTCTGGTGCTTCTGTCTAGTGGTGAAAACGGGGTGTTGAAGTCTCCTACTATAAGTGTGTGTGGTTTTATGTGTCCTTTGAGCTTTAGTAATGTTTCTTTTACAAATGTGGGTGCCTTCATATTTGGGGCATAGATGTTCAGGATTGAGACTTCATCCTGATGGACCTTTCCTGTGACAAGTATGAAATGTCCTTCTTCATCTCTTTTGATTGATTTTAGTTTGAAGTCTAATTTGTTAGACATTAGGATTGCTACACCTGCTTGTTTCTTGGGCCCATTTGATTGGCAAATCTTTTCCCAACCTTATACCCTGAGGTAACGCCTGTCTTTGAAGTTGAGGTATGTTTCTTCTATACATCAGAAGGATGGGTTCTATCTTCATATCCATTCTGTAAGACTGTATCTTTTTATGGGCAGGTTAAGACCGTTGACATTGAGGGATATTAATGTCCATTGATTGTTGGTTCTTGTTTGTTTTGGATTTATTGTTGGTGATGTCATTGTGTGTGTATTTTGCCTCCTGTTTCTTTTCGTGTTTGGTAAAATTGAATTATCTATTGCCTATGTTTTTGCAGGTGGAGTTATCTTCATTGAGTTGGAGTTTTCCTTCTAGAACTTTCTGTAGTGCTGGATTTGTGGGTATGTATTGTTAAGTCTGGTTTTGTCATGGAATATCTTGTTTTCTCCATCTATAGTGATTGAAAGTTTTGCAGGGTACAGTAGTCTGGGTGGCATCCATGTTCCTTTAGTGTTTGTAGGATATCTATCCAGGACCTTCTGGCTTTCAAAGTTTCCATTGAGAAGTCAGGTGTGATTCTGATAGGTCTGCCTTTATATGTTACTTGGCCTTTTTCCTTTGCTGCTCTTAATATTTTCTATTTATTCTGAATGTTTGGTTGTAGGGGAAGCTGTAGCCATGCCTACTTAGGGGCTGGCTACAGGTGTGCCTGACCACACTTGCGAGGGTGTGGTCAGGGTGATGTAGTGTGAGACTTTCAGGGGACTGTGTTTTCTCTTTCGGTTTCACTTTTGGGCTTGTGTACAGACCGCTGCCAGGCCAGCTGGCTAGGTTGCTCTGTAAGTAAGGCTTTTCCCTATAAATACCCTTATATTTCCACTTGGCTCCATATTGGTAATTTCCCAGTATATCTGGTTGTCAGGAGCAGGATATTGGAAACCTACACCCCATTTGGGACAGGCTGTGGGTTCCACCGGGCCTGCAGCCTAGGCGGGGAAAGCGCTCTCTCTCTCTCCACAGGTGCTCCCGGCTCCCAGCCAACCCACTGACCCACACAAACGCATTCCGGTGGCCGGTGAGCTGCTCAGAACAGTCTGCCCAGCTTGGAGACAGTTTCTAGCTGCCTAGAGGTGAGTAGGCCTAGGCATTCAGCAGAGGCTTCCCCTGGCCGCTCCTGCAATAAAGCCGAATCTCTTTCAGTGGTTGCAGCCGCAAGGCCATATACTCTCTAAGATAAGTGCAGCCGCTTTTGTGAGCTCTCTCCACCGCTACCACCATCCTGCCATAGACCGATGCCAAACACCGCAGACTAACTGAACGCCTGAGCCACCTGCTGGTCAAAGATAGTTACTGCATCTGGAGTAGAAATAAGGTAAAATTATGGCAGAATATTTATCATTTGCTAAAATTGGTAATATTTTTGCTTATTACGTGAATTCAATGTTTGAGGAGGATGCTAATTTGCCAATTACTGGCCTATATGCCATAATGGCAGTTAGCTTGCTGGTACAAATAATATTACTAGCCAGAGGACTCAGGAATAAGGATAAGGATAACCTCACCACCTACTTACAGGAAATAACAGCTTTACACAATGAGGTTTTGGAGAACAGATTAGGTCAGACCACAATTGTGCAGCAAGTGGAACAGAAATTGGATGATAAGCTTGGCTCTGTGTCCAATACCCTAGAGACAGAGTTGTCTGTTACCCAAGATGAGATGCAGCGTATTTATGCCATGTCTGAGGCCTTAGAGACTAGGCTGTCAGAAGACCGTGATGAACTAAAGAATATCTGCAGCTAGCTAGAAACTCAGATAGGCAATGTTACCCAGAAATTAGATGCAAAGGTGCAAGATACCCAGGATAGGGTTGAAGAATTGGACAATGTCATTCAATCAGTTACTGAAGCATACAAGGAAGCAGATCAGAAATTTGAGTCTAGATTTGAATGTTTGGAAGATAATTTATAGTACAGGGATGACAGATTACATAGGTCCATACATTCGATTGCTGAGGACTCAAAATCAGCAAATCATGACCTCAAATCTAGACTCCAATACCTAGAAGGCAGTTTCCATGCCAGCCAGATGCTGCCTAAGGATGATTGTATTAAAGGCCTAGAAAAACATGTAAATGAGCAGTTAGAGCAATTTACAGATTCACTAACATGCTTGGAATCTTTTATGATTAAAGAGATTGAAACTTTTCAAAAGGATATCATTACTAGGCTTAATGATCATTGGGATACCTCAGAAGCAGAATCACTCCAATCCAAGGCACCTGTTCCACCCAGGTATCATGACAATTCTTCTAAGGTTGTTACTCCTACACCATTAGTGTACCCAGCTACCATGGTAGAAAAGCCAGCTTCTAAGAAACACCCTCATGGACAGATGGCTTATGAATGGCAACCTATACAGCTGAAGGATCTTAAGAATATTAAAGAATCAGTTGTCTCAGATGGTCGCCATAGCCCATACATAAAACAGCTATTACATTCATGGGCAACCTTCAACAGGGTGACACCCACAGATTGGGAATGATTGGCAGCAGCTGTACTTGAGAATTCATGCCAAATCCAGTGGAAGGCATTAGTAAGGGAAGAGGCAAAGCTCCTTGAGCGTCAGGGCATAAAGGAAGGTTTTGAAGCCCCTCTAGATAAGCTTCTTGGTCAGGGTATTTATACTGACCCACAGGTTCAGGCTGAATATGATGACAATATACTGTCTCTATGCAGGAAAGCAGCATTAAATGCCTGGGATAAGGTTCGTGAGCCAGGAGAACGCCTAGAAGCTTATACCAGAATACAACAGGGACCTACAGAACAGTTCCAGGTTAACTAGGGCAGTAGAATTACAGGTAACAGATCCAGAAACAAGACAATTAATTATATATGCAATAGCTTATGAAAATGCAAACCCAATATGCAAAAGAATACTTTTGCCTTTAAAGGTCAGATCAGCTCCACTAGAAGAATGGGTTTGTATGCAGCCAACATTGACTATAATGTGCAAGATACTGGAGCATGGGTAGGAGAAGCCATCTCCAAAGGTTTAAAATGGCAACAGGAAATTAAAAGTTCTAGATGTGAGAATGCAAGGGCTTGGGAAGGAGAAGCACCTTACAGAGGGCAACATAGGTACCAAGAGGCTAGAGGTACTACTACTGTGAACCAGAACCTTGGGTAGGAAGAGCCTTCCCATGGCAACCACGAAGGCACCAGGAACCTAGATGTTTCAACTGTGGTAAAATGAGACATACTAAGAGAAACTGTAGACAAACAAATTCTAACAATACCTCATACGGAAGGGCACTGCCTTCTGGATTGTATAGAAGATGTGGTAAGAGCAGACACTGGACCAATGAAGGTAGATCAACCAGGGACATATAAGGAAACCTGTTAAGGTCGGGGAAACCCCGAGAGGAGCCTCAAGAAGGGCCCCACTTCGAGAAAGGTCGGATCATTCCCAGTAGCAGTGGGAAACAATCTCTCATAGGACCAATAGATAGTTCTTTGCCTATTGTGAAAAGTGATACTGCTCTAGATGGTAGTTTGAATAGTGATGAAGAATCAAGTGTGAATGGACAAAATGAGAAACGCATATTTTGGCAAGCTTCTATTAATGATAAAAGGCCTCAGTTAAAAGTGAAAATTAATAATAAAGTTATTTCTGGCTTAGTAGACACTTGGGCGGATGTAACTATTATTACCCAAAATTCTTGGCCTCAGAAATGGCCTCTTAGAGAGGCAAATGTACAATTTTTAGGGATTGGAACTCTATCTAGAGTTTGACAGAGTGTTAACTCCGTGGTCTGCATTGTACCGGAAGGACAGAAAGGGATACTGAAACCATACATGGCAGATATAGTTATAAATCTCTGGGGTCGTGATCTCTTACAGCAATGGAATACTCAGATTAATATTCCTCCAATGTCAGATACAAATTATGTACAATCTTTAGATAGTAGAAAAGAACTGGTAAGATGCTGTGGAAAACGGCTACCAACCATCCATGCTGTACAGAAACTAGGTATAAATGATGGACCTTCAGAGGAACCAAAGGCCCTGCCATTGAAGTGGCTTACAGATGAATCAGTTTGGGTAGGACAATGGCCTATGACCTCTGAGAAGCTAGAGGCTTTAGAAAAGTTAGTACAGGAACATCTAGACGCTGGAGATATAGAGGGATCTACCAGTCCTTGGAATTCTCCTGTATTTGTTATCAAAAAGAAGTCAGGTAAGTGGAGAATGCTGACAGACATGAGAGCCATAAATAAGTTAATTCAACCAAGGGGCTCTCTGCAACCTGGAATGCCATTACCTTCCTTAATACCTAAAGGATGGCCTGTCATAGTCATTGATCTAAAAGACTGTTTCTTCACAGTAATTTCCCACTATATTTGGTGTTTTGATTATTATGTCTATGTCGAGGGGACTTCTTTTTGTGGTCCAGTCTGTTTGGTGTTCTGTAAGCTTCTTGTACTTTCATAGGCATAACCTTCTGTAGGTTGGGGAATTTTTCTTCTATCATTTTGTTGAATATGTTTTGAGCTGTTTTTCTTCACCTTCTTCTATACCTATTATTCTTAGGTTCGGCCTTTTCATGGTGTCTCATATTTCCTGGATATTTTGTGTTAGGGACTTGTTGGACTTGAGATTTTCTTTGGTCAATGACTGATCCTCTAGCAAGTCTTCAACAACTGAGATTCTCTCTTCCATCTCTTGAATTCTATTGGTTATACTCACATCTTTAGTTCCTGATTGTTTATCCAGCCTTCCTATATCCAGCGTGGCCCCATTCTGTGTTTTCTTTATTGTTTCTATTTAGGCTTTCATGCCTGAACTGTTTTGAGTGTTTCCTTCACTTGTTTGGTTGTTTTTTCTTGGCTTTCTTTAAATTCTTTAAGAGACATGTTTACTTCTTGAATTTTTTGGTTTGTCTTTTCTTCCATCTCATATAATTTTTGCTTGTTTTTTCTTCTATTTCTTTTAGGAATTTTCTTGTTTCTTCTTTAAAGGACTCTATCATCTTCCTAAAATAATTTTGAGGTCCATCTCTTCTTCATCCTCTGTGTTGGGTTTTTCAGTTCTTGCTGGAGGGAGTCCCTAGATTCTGACGTTGTCATTTTGGTTTTTCTGTTGTTGAGTGTGTTGTTACTCTTCCTATCCCTTCTTCCAGTGAGTGCAGGTGGGGTCTCTCCCTGTCTCAAGTGGCTGGCAGAGGGCTCAACCTCTGGTGGCAGCAGGATGGCAGAGGGTGATGGGTGGACAGAGGGCAGAGTGAGGACAGAGGTGAGGTATGTCCGGACTCAGGGTGGGGCTTTTCGTCTGTGCAGGTCCACTCTTGTCCAGGGAAGGGTTTCAGAAAGAAGCGAGCAGGGGTTGATGGGGGAGTTTGGGGGGTCAGAGCAGTACCCAGACTCACCTGAGGCTTGGGTGACTGACGCAGGACCCATTCTGGTTCTTTTTACCAGCTCACAATGCATGCACCACTTCATGGCATCCTCAAGTTCCATAACTCTGGGCCTTAGTGGTGACATACGGATGTCTCCATTCATCACTGCAACTCAAGCATCCTCGGTGGCCTTTGGGTCAGGATTCCTTGGCTAACTTAAGTTATTTTCTTTATAGCCTCCTTAGGACATCCTGTCAACATAGGGGCCACTTTCACAGCAGCACACCAGAAGACTAAACAGAGAATCAACGGCTTAGTGTACATCCTTCTCCAAACCAGTGAGAAAGGTCATTTCTAAGTGGTAACCCCCATATGAGTGTCTGCAGAAGTTTTTAGGGCAAGAGGGAGATGGAAGATGCTGGGTTTTTTGCAAGATGCTGTTTATTTAGGGAAGTTTTGATTAAAAAATATGAAGACATAGGTGAGATTGTATCAGAATAATGACAACCTAGGCTCTTGTGGGTTCTGCTGACTATTCAGATTTTATTCATCAATGACTTGTCTTAGTGTGTGGAGAAAGGCTTCTTGCTGTGGAATAATCCTTCTGTACACTGTGTGAATTGATGCTGCTATGATTGTTTTAATAAGCATGTGGAATGGCCAATAGCTGAATAGAATAAAGTTAGGTAGGAACACATACGAAGAATGATGGGATGAGCAAGAGCAATCAGTGTAGTCACAAGCCAGGCAAAGAATGAATTAGACACACAAAAAGGGATAGAGGTAAAAGTGATGATACTTGAAGAAGCACATAGTTTAATAGAAATGGATTAAAATGTAAGTCCTACTTAGTAACGATGCTGAGTTATGGGCTGAATATATAATATTTACATAAAGTATTTGAACCAGTTATTTGGGAAGTGGTTGTTGGTTATTTAGGAACAGGCAATGATAAAATGAAAACTCACCTACAGCTTCTTTTTTGTTTTATGGGTTTTTTTTGTTTGTAGAGACAGGATTTCTTTATGTAGTTTCAGAGTCTGTTCTGGCACTCACTCTGTAGACCAAGATGGATGAACTCTTGGGAGGAGCCTGGAGCTGGCTTCATGGAAGGTATGAAATTTCAATGAAACAAGAGAAAAGATTTAGGTGACAAAGTGAAGAGGAAATACTTTTCCAGCAGAGAAAGCAACAAGTACTACAGCTGTGAGCATAATGTATACAGTGGAGTCACTTTGGATTTCCAAACACTGCTGCTCTACTCCATGACTGTGTCCCTAAATTTTCTCTTGCTTTCCCATATTACCGGCTTATCTCCAGTGCTATTCAACTGAATTTCCCTGTTTATAATTGCATATATATATATATATATATATATATATATATATATATATATATAATTTTTTAATTCACTATACAAAATAATGGGTTTCCTGTGGTATTTAATATATATAAATTAGTATATTATATATATATATATTAGTTTTATCCCATCCCCTGCCCTGCTGTCCTCCATCCAACCATTTGCTAATTCCTACCTCCTTCCTTTCACTTTCATACCACATTCAAGGAAAATCATAAGAGGGCACTTGTGGATTTGGTGCATGTTGTGAATGCAAAGCTCAGCATCCTGGACGTTTGAGATAGCATTTCTTCCAACCACAAAGGCACTGCCCTGAAGCTGTCCCTCTTTTGAATGTCTGTGTCCCTGTGACTGTGTGTCACTTGGATTAAGGAGTGGAGTGCAAGGTGGCCTCCATGAATTAGGCTCTGAATTCCTAACTACTATATGGCTTCTGGGCACAGTTTCCTAATCTGTAAAAAAAATGGAACCCTCTGGGACCTAAATCTCATGAAGAGTGGCCAGCTTAATTCTCTTTTTAAAAAATGTTCTATACAATATACTTTTGTGTCTTTCATATATGTGTACTTTGGTATATATAGCTTCATATATTCACTCCCATGTGTCTGTTGAGGTCAGAGGTCAACATGACAGGCTGCTTCAGGACCAACAGGAATCGGCCTCATTATGTTCCTCACTCACCATGTTAATATTTGACATAGGGTCTTCACAATATTTGTAAGTCATATATTAGTGCTAGACTTGATGGTTAATATAATTGTAAATTTTATTAAGAAGGAGACGGGAACAACAGGCTACAATAGATAATAAATTTCTTGAGAGTCTGGGTGTTTTTCACAGAGCACTCTTGTGCATCATGAGTTAGGCCTTGACTTCTATCACTAACACTGGGGTTTGGGGGATTTAAAACAACTTCAGTGCACTTATGAGAACATGAATTGTGAGATCTTAAGGTAGTTACTTAACCTGTCTATCTCTGTGAGTATTTGAGTTCCCTCCTAGCACTGTTGTACTGATTAAATGGATTAGACCAGGTACAATACATTAAATAAATGCCCACAGGTAATTTTTGTTATAAAATGTCAGCAATTGTTTTCAACATTAGTCTCAAGACAAGTAAAAATCTTGCATATACCAAACATGCATGGTGCACAGAAGTCAAACACACAGGTGTAGATTTTGTATATGTCACAGGTTGATATTTTCCAGATGATATGGACGTTGCCCATAGAAATTCTGCACTGTGTTCACACTGCTAGATGAACACCAGTGCAACAGAAAATACCTTATAGACCACTGGCTGGTGTGACTATTGTCTTTGGCAAACCACTTATTGTCCCTACTGGTGACATATCTGTTTCCTTGGACTTCATGTCTTTGCTTACTTTCCAAATCAATGCACAGACCAGGCTTCCCATTCTTGGAACAGGAAAATGCTCAAGTGAATAGGCAAACTTCCTTGCTTGGCAAATAAGGCTCCTTTATCCCAGCAGAGCAGGGTTAGCAGGAGTCTTCAGGACCTGTGGCTTGAATTCTATTCCTATGTCTGGGAAGAATCATGGTGGAACAGACAATCAACCCAGCCTCTACACCAACTCTGTCACAGCTACCAGCTCTGTTGCTCTATAGCTTCATCTTTTGAGGTTTCAGATTTCACATTTGGGCATTTGCAAGAGTGTAGATCCAAACACATCAAAGGCACAACATCTACAAGTCCACAGGAGTAGGAAAGGACCCTGTGTGTATGGTGGAGAGAATCTCTGAATGATGATCACAGGCATTGGGGGATGTAGAGCCTCCTGTGGGGAGTGGTTTGAGTTGGTTGTTCTCTATGTACCTGCTGTGCTAAGAGAGAGTGTATATCATAACAAATTTTGTCACTAAGAAGAAAGGATGCACCATGACAGGAGACATAGAAACTGAATGTGACCAGCACAATTGAATCCTCTCCCTTGGATTGCACAGCTCAGCTATGTCATTTTCTATCCATGCTACCCAAGGGAAATATGACACAAGACATATGCATGTGATTTTGAATTTTCAGTGGATTTGAATGAGAACAAAAATATTGGGACATATCTCTAAGAGAATATTTGTCTAAAAGATTTGAGGCCAGTGATCCATGTTCTGATGCACACAACCAAGAGTAGCTTGAAACCAAAAGGAAATTAAGTCTCAGAATGTATTTTCCTCTCCTAATATGACAGATTATGTTCAATTCAAAAGTCATCAACACAAATTTTTAATAAAGCAAACTGGGACTAGAATATGGCCCATGTCCAATTATGATTTTATGATCTTGCAGTTTTTATGTCCTGATTCTGGAACTGTAGACCATGCTGTCCTTGAATCAGCGATTGTTCAATTACATCTTCACCATGTGTTTGTTTTCTATGGTAGCCTTCACTGTTTAACCTTGGCTGTTCTGGAACTTGCTCTGTAGAACAGGCTGTCTGCAAACTCAATGATCCATCAGCCTCTGCCTTCTGGCTCTCAGATTTTAATTCTTTTTTACAAGGTGGAAACTTACCTGGGTGGAATCTTGCCCTGAGTTCACTACTGCCTTTCGCCCATTTCTTTTTTAAATTAATTTTTATTTAAATTAAAAACAATCTTATTTTACATACCAGTCCCACTACCCTTTCCCTCCAATTTTCACATTCCCCCATCATACCACCATCCCATTCCCAAGCCTCTCCCCAGGGAGGGTGAGACCTCCTATGGGGGATCAGTTAAATCTGTCACATCATTTGGGACAGGACCTAGGCCCTCCCCCATGTATCTAGGCTGAGAGAGTATCCCTCCATAGGGAATGGGCTCCCAAAGCCCATTAGTGCACTAGGCATAAATACTGGTTTCACTGCCAGAGACCCTATAGACTTCCCAGGTCTCCCAACTGACACCCACATTCAGGGTGTCTGATTCTGTGTTATACTGGTTCCCCAGATATCACTTTGGGTTCCATGAGTTCCCACTTGCTTGAGTCAGCTGTTTCTGTGGTCTAGACCCCTTTGTTCATCACTCCTCCCTATCTGAAACTGAATTCCAGGAGTTTGGTTCAGTGCTTAGCTGGGGATGGCACTTACTGTAGTCATCAATCTCATTATAGGGGAAGGGTATTTAAAGTAGCCTCTCCACTATTGCTTAGATTCTTAGTTGGGGTCATCCTTGTGGATTCCTGGAGATTTCCCTAGTGTCAGGTTTCTCAGTATGCCCATAACAACTCCCTGTATTAAGGTATCTCTTTCCTTGATCTCCTTCTCTGAGCTTCCCCCAACACCAACTTCCTGATCCTTCATGTTCTCCCCTTCCTTCTCCCCTCCTCTTTCTCCTACCTCCCTCACCCTCCCCCTCTGCTCCCAATTTACTCAGGAGATCTTGTCCTTTTCAGGGTCCGCCTTGTTTCCTAGCTTATCTGGGGTTGTGGATTGTAGGCAGGTTATGTTTTCCTCTGTGTCTAATATCCATATATGAGTGAGTACATACCATGTTTTTCTCTCTATGACTGGGTTACCTCACTAAAGATGGTTTCTTCTAGTTCCATCCATTGACTTCGAATTTCAAGATGATATTGTTTTTTACCTCTGAGTAGTACTGCCTTGTGTAAATATACCACATTTTCTTTATCCATTCTTCAGTTGATATGCATCTAGGTTGCTTCTGGGTTGTGGCTATGACAAATGATACTGCTAGGAACGTAGTTGAACAGATGTCCTTATGGAATGAATATGAAATCTTTGAGTATATGTCTTACAGTGGAATTGCTGGATCTTTTGGCTTTCTCATATTCCAGTTTTCCCAACAGGGGGTTTAAGTGAGAGGATATGGTAAAGGTGATGATCTCTCTCTCTCTCTCTCTCTCTCTCTCTCTCTCTCTCTCTCTCTCTCTGGCTTTATCATCAAGCTCACTTTCTACCTCTCACTTCCTCAGCCTTGCTCACTTTCTCAAAAAAGACTTTGCAAGCTTAGGTATAATGTCACAATAGAGGACTTTCCATAGTGGAAAAATGACATGACATTTGGTGGGTGGTGGTTCAGGTCTATGTCTGTTGCACTAAGAGAAGGTCTGGGGAATGCTTCTATCCTTTATGGGTAAGGGAAATCTGGGGAGCAGAGCCTTGAACCTGCATCCAAGTCTGGTTCCTGTGTGACCCCAGCCCCAAAATTGGCCTCTCTGCTCGTTTCCAAACAGTGTGCTGAATTGTGATTGGGAACAAATTAAGTGCTGGGTCAGTGACACCAGGAAGCTGTCATGACCGGGAATTAACACATGTTGGGAATAGAATGTCCCAGCTTGGGACAGATAATTCTGAATGCTTCAGTGGAGACTTTCAATGAGAAATTCATCCCATGACCATTACGGCCCAGCCTTTGTACTTGACAGACAGATACCATATACTTCTGGAGACTTCCTGAAGACAGAGAGGAGTGCTCTTTCCAAAGTGACTCCGAGAAGCCACCACAGACCTGAGACAGCCTCAAACAGCCCATTGTCTCCCCAGTAAATCATCTTTATGCATGCCATGTTTTGTAATTGCAGACATTGCTGTCAATCTTGTGCACAGCCTGCGCTGTGTGAGATCATTCACATGTGTTTTTCACATTTATTCTCTGCATGAGGATAGGAGGGGGGTGAGTCTCAGTTTCAAGTCCCACTTCACTGAGAAGGAAGAATCACCATCCCTGGCTATGCAGCTAGCAGTGGGAATGCTGTGGATTTGAAATTAGGTCCTCCTAGTCCCAGGGACAGGCTCTGACTAGAGTGCTCCAAATCTCCTCCTCATACTCATGATGCCAGCAGGAGCTTACCTGCCCATAATGCCAAGAAAACCCACGAACAAGGTGTTAAACTGTTTATCAGCTAAGGCAACTGAGGTCATCACCTTAAAATCCTCAGTCTGTGTTGCTGGGATATGGAAACCCCTCTTAACAAGATTTTAGCATGACCCTTGTCTCTGTGCCCCAAATATGGGAACAAGGTTTTCATGGGTTTGTGCAACATGATGGCAGGCAAACAGGAACAGGGTCTGCATACAGAATTAAGCCATAGCTAGCCACAACAGGTATGACTGCATAAACTCCCAGAATGTCCTTTTTCATGGTTACCTCATATTGAAAACAGTCCTTCAGAGCTTTGTAAATAGCAGTGGACAAGCTCTGTGATATCCTTAACCCAAGGGCTAGAGCCCTCCTGATTCTGTGCTCTTCAGGCTTTACATGGGCCCAGGGTTGATGACCACTTCAAGCAATGGGTCTGTCAAAACCATGATGTACAAACCTGGGGACAGCCCTGTACTGACTCTTGGCCACTGCCTGATGTAGATGGAAGGACCCAAGAACAAGGTTTCTACCCTTGTGCAACATTGACACATGGGTATATGAAGAGCTGTGAACTTGTGTCATAGGTTTTAGAGGCTGTAAATGTCAGATCTGGGTAAGCACACTAAATGTGAGATGGTGGTCATCTGTCAGACCTGTAGTCAGGCTATTTCTGGCCCTGACATCCTGGGGAAGTCACATACTACTTTGGCCGGAGTCCGCAATCTATATGACCTTATATATTATTACTTATATTTATATATATTTTTTCTGTGTGGATGAAGTTCATGTGTGAAGGCAGTTGAGTGTGTGATGCTTGCCTGTTTAGGTCATAGGAATCTTCCAGGAGTTATTGTCTCTTTAAACATTACCGTGGATATGGCTGAGAAAACATGAGTCATTAGGCCTATGAAGCAAGTGCCTCTCCTGTTGACCCATCTTGTAGACTTAAGAAGAGACATGGACTAGCATAAAGAAAATAACATTTTGTGTCTATAAGGTGTATTTTCCATCATGGAATTGCTTTATCTTCATGCTGATGGCAATAAACTACCTCTCCACCCACATAGGAGGTGGGTATCCACAGAAACCCTTGTCTGTATTCATTCATACATTTTTCAGTTACAAATATCTGCAAAAGTCCATCAGAGAATGAAACCATTATTGAGAACATGAAATAAAGGGCATTATTTCAGGACCTGGATCCATCTATACACCAAGCATGAGTTTTCACTTCAAACCCTAATTCTCCCTGTCTTCTTTGTTTTATCCTATAACCCAAGGTGCTGGGGTCCTCCCTCTCAGCCAACATTATCCCAGCTGTCCACTCAAATGCAATCTACCTCCTGTGCAATGGCAATGTGGATCACACAGCTACACTAGAAACATGGTAAATACCAAGGTAGGAAGAACACGAATTGCATAGCCACACTTTCTGGCTCCATGAGAAAAAAAAAAAAAAAAAAAAAAAAAAAAAAAAAAAAAAAAAAAACACTAACCCACTAACCATCACAGTGGCCATGGACCCATGCATTTATTTCATTTGTTTGTAATGTTGGTGGAGCTTTCTGCTCTGAGCAATAGATAGACACAGGAACATTAAACAAAATTATCCTGGAAGCTGGTATTAAATACCTGTTCTTGAGTCAGAGGTAGTTCTTTTTATTGACCCCCTCACAGCACCCACACATAGAGGCTGGTTCTGCCTAGAAGATATCATGAAGGCATTCGGATGCAGAGAGGGAGCAGAGGAAGGAGGCAGAGTGACTTGAAAGCCACAATTATACTCTGCTTATTGTATGACCATAAAGAGAGAGGCACGTTTGCCTCTGAGATTTCAAATGATGAAGTGGGCTAGCCTAGGCAAACACTTTGAGCTTTCCCACAAGAATATTCTCCTGTTCATACATTGTAGGTCATTACCCAGATCACACTGAACCAGTCACTTCATTGCAACCTCAAGTTCCACAGCTCTGGGCCTTAGTCTTCACACAAGGTCATCAGCATCCATCACTGCCACTTGAAAACCTGGATGACATTTGGGTTGAAGTATCTTGGCTCACTTTACGTATTTTCTTTGGAGGGTCCTGAGAACATTCTGAAATGAGAACTTGCTTCTTATCCTGTGACTATAAGGTCCACTGTCACATCATAATCACAGGAGACCAGACAGAAAAACAAGGATTTCATGTGCATCCCTCTCCAACATATGAGTAGGACTTCCCCAATATGGCCCTCTAATATGAGAGTCTTTGGGAGGCTTGGGGGCAAGATACAGAAGGAAGGTGCTGGTCATGTTAGGGAAGTCTTGATCTAACAAATTTGAAGACAGTATGATATTGTGTCAGATGAATGACAAACTAGGTTCACATGGGTTTTGTTGACTGTTGACATTTTATGCATCAATGACTTGTCTCAATGTATGGAGAAAGGCCTGCTACTGGAGTCTAGGCTCAACAGTGACACAAGCCATAGCTACTTCCCTAAGGATGGTGTTGCCCCAAGCTTAGTGGAGTCATATAGTGGGAACCTGAAACTGTTCTCTGAGTAGGGATCTGAAGCTAGCTTGATGGCATATGTGATATTTCAATGAAGCAAAAGAACAGATTTAGGAGACATGAGGAACAGCAAATATGTTTCACAAAGAAAAGGCAGAAAGCAGAGAGGACCTGAGCATAGAGATCTTTTGTAAGCATGTCTTCCCAAGATCTACCCCTAGTGCCCTAGCTGTGTCTCTAGAGTTCTCTTTCTTCCTGATCTTGCCTGAACAAGGCAACTGCTTTTCCTCACTCATAATTGTATGTAGTTGGGTCTGGTATTTTAAAATTCATTATAAAATGTTGTGGGTTTGCTGTGGTATTTTCTACATGCTTAGCTCCTATCCGTCTCCTTCCCCAGGTGTCTTTCTCCATCCCCACCCATGGCTGATGGCTTCTTCCTTTTTCTTTCTTTTCCTGACATATCCATTTCCTGCTCTCTTTCCCCTTCTTCTCTTTCCTTAATACTTCTTCTCTCACGGGTTCCTTATTGTATGACCCACACACATTTAAACACACACACACACACACACACACACACACACACACACACACACACACACACACGAAGAGAGAGAGAGAGAGAGAGAGAGAGAGAGAGAGAATAAAATCTCATTTCACAAGATAGAAAATAGTTTATTTTGCTTTCTGAACCAAGATAATTGTGTTTACCACAATGATTTCCACTTCTGTTCATATCCAGAAATGTCATGATTTCCTTTTTCTCTGTGGCTGAATGAAATTCCCTTGTGCATTGACTCCCATTTCTTTATACACAGGAGATGATGGATATCTCTGCTGTTTCCATTCTTACCTATTGTGAGCAGAAGCATTTGTGTCTTGTAGAAAGGTTAAGTATGAGAGTGATATGCATTCACTGTATGTTATTGGGTATTCTTTCTCCTATGATAATAAAGATGTCAGAATCAAAGATATTCCAAATGTGACAGCCTTTTTGTCTTGTGCAGCCTGCTCAATGAGGCCTCAGAAAACCTTTTTTGGTAATATTGCCAGTGCACAGAGTAACATGAACTTTCTGTATTCTGTCTCTGAAGGTGAGTCAATAAAGGTACCACCATCTAGCTCATCCCATGAATAACCCTAATAAACACTATACCTGAAATAGCAGATACTTCTGGGAAAGTACATTATAGTCTTATTATGGGTGGCTTACTAAGAAATGTGAACCATTCAATTAGTTCCTTGCTCACTTGTACTTTTACAAGTAAAGATTGTTTCAGTGTTATGTCCTAATAAAGTTTTGCCAGTATATGCATGGAATGAATGAAGAGTATGCACTTTTTAAACAATGCTAGCAGTTGGGAAATATTCCCCTGTCCTACACTCTTTAGCATTTTGAGGGAGCATCTGCCCTAATCCTGCTCCATTGCAAGCACTAAAATGGCACCTTTAATTGGTTTGCCATCATCACACAAGACAGGATGTGACTCCTTTCACTTTTCAAGTCTCTACTCCTAACAATACTCACATTTTCACATATTTACTGCTAGTTTACATAGTTCAACTAAAGTGTTGTGTCAAAATTATTAGCATATGTTTCAATAGTTTGCTCAAGCTTTTGTATTGATCAGTGTTGACTTGCTGGAAATAAAGGACATCATTCCACCTGGCTTAGATGTCCATAAACTCCCCACCTCTCTTCTTTTCTATAGAACTAGGCTAACTGACAAACAGTTCTTACAATTACAGAATGCTATTCACATGTTGTTTTCAAACCTTGTCATTGTTTAGGCAACTTTCAAAGATGAATAAAAAGTCATCCTCTCATTCCCCAGCTGGAAAACTACAGCAGAGAGAAAAGGGTGTAAGATTCAAGGCTATTAGGCAGTTGTGTGTTGAGATGGAGCTATCTATGCAATGCTAGCTAAGGTGGCCTTGTCTGCATCAATATAATAGGTTGATTCTGTCTCCCACAGAGTCAGGTTGCAGTATTGTGAATGCATCTATTTGATTAAAAGTTTTTAATACTTTACTTTTATTTCCTTAGATGTATCTCTGTGTAAATGTATGTTTGTGTGTCGCCAGAAGCCTGAAGAGGGTGTTAGGTCACCTGTTATTACAGATGGCTATGAGCTATCCAACATGAGTACTGGAAAATAAATCTATTCATCTGCAAGAGTAACAAGCTCTCTTAACTACTGAGCCATCTCTCTAGTCTCACCACTGCATCAAAAACACAGTATATGGCTATACATAAATGCTTTTCTTTTTAAAAAAATCAAGCCCATATGTATATTAATATGTATGCATGCATAAAAGCATTTATCTATATATGTATGTATTACAAACAGCCTTGATGGAAGACATTACATCTTTCAACATTACTGAAAGTCACTTAATATAGAACAGGAAAGAAGTCTACAGAAACAAAGGCTGCTCTTCACGGTTGTATAGATTTGTTGCTATAGATTTGTTTCTTGTCCCACTAGGTGGTCCCACTGCTTCAATCCCAAATGAACACACAAAAACTTATATTAATTATTAAACTGTTGGCCAATGGCTAGGGCTTCTTATTGGCTAGCTCTGTCTTAAATATTAACCCATTTCTATTAATCTAAGTATTTCCACATGGTATTATCATACGGGGAACACCTGCATCCTATCTTCCTGTTCTCACATAGCAGGCTCTCTGGCCAGCTCTCCCTTCTTACTTTCCCAGAATTCTCCTCATATCCTAGGTAGCCCCACCTATTCTTCCTGCTTGGCTACTAGCCAAACATTGTTTTATTCATCAACCAATAAGAGAAAAATATATACAGAAGGACAACTCCCATCAATTGTATGATTTTAACAGCCAAACCTGAATGATGAACTGAAAAGACACTAAGAAACTTGAACAAAACATATAGGATACTATAATTCTAACCTAAAATGCTCTACACACAAGGATCCTAAACAGGTTTTAAGTTGTGAAGAAAGTGTCATGGAAAACTGTGTTACAAGCAATATTTTAAAGAATTATATTAATCCATGGCTCATTTTAAAAGATTTTTGTTGTTGGTTCCTGTTTTTTTTATGCCTAAGTTAATTTCTTTGTTTCACATTAGAGATATTTTCTACACAAACATCCTACTTTCTTCACTTATGACATCTGACACATTTCATTTATTCTATTCATTCCTTGACTGTTCTCCCAGCTCTTCTGTTAGGACACTCTATTTCCTGCTGCAATGTCAAATCAATTTTTCTTGGCCTGATTACAAGCTGTCATTATAGGACTCCTGTTTTCCACTTTTATTAGTTAGAACAATATTTTCCCTCTCTGTCTTTCCTTGGTTCTAAATATTTAGTTTTCTTAATCCATTCTCTCATGTGCTTCACTAAGTTTCTCAAACTCACAAAGAGGACCACATTAATAGGCACAGACACTCAAGTCACAGTCGTAGTTTCAAGTTCTGACTCTGTGGTCTATTATTTCCTCCCATAGTAGTCCTTTGCACCTGAGAATATAGAGATTCACAGTTCCTAAAATGATGTAGTGAGGGCCTGATGGGTGGAGATAGGACGCAAGTCAATGAATTTAGAATCCTAGACTTGGAAGCTGAAATGCAATGGCAAACGTGGAGCTGATCCATGCTCCTTGTTGTTAATGCCTCTGTGTGTCTATGGTTTAGGGAGTATATTAAAATGTGGCCATTTTTAGTGGGCACTTAATTCCCAGATACTGCCTGACCTCTGTACTTAGTTTGCAAATCTGTGATATGGTTTCCCACTAAACCTAGAACTCATAGAGAGTATAAGATATCTGGAGGGAGTGAGGAGTGGACTCTAAGGATTCTAAGGAGGAGCTAATGTTTGGGGGTCTTTAGACCTAACATCAAGATACAAGGAGGAGGCAATGTCTTAGCTACTGCTCCATTTGAGTGGGACAGTGAAAGTGCATTGTCGTAGATGGCCCTCATTGGTATAGCCATCTCTCTAAAATGTTGGCACACTTTAAAAGGGAGAGTGCTGACTGAGCTGCCCTGTTCTCTCTGTACCCAGAATAGCCTGGGTCCTCAAGAGTTCTCAAAGAAACCCATCCAGAGTCAAGCTTCCTCCATCATAAGCTGGAGAGTCTAAGGTAGTCTTAAGCAGACTTGTCAGGGGACTCTATTTCTGTGTTGATCTCTTGCTTTCTCCTGGTTAAGACAGGCAGTTGGTTCTCAGCAGGGATTTTATTCCCACCTATTTCTTAGCCACAAACACTTTGTGGAAGAGGAATGGGCTGTTGGGACTTTCCCATCATATCTCTGCTGATTGCAGTGAGGAGAACTTTCAGAAGGGCTGAGTGTCCACATTTTGCCTTGGACATAGAAGTGTAAGGGATCCTGATACCTTGGTGGGAGACACTGCTCTCTTTTCCCACAACCCCCATGGACTCTCTGGCTTCCTATGGCTATTCCTTTTCTGATATATCCAGATAACAAGAGGACATACTAGTGGCAGATACTATGACTTCATTTCCTGCCAGGTGCTGCAAAGCTCTTGTTGTCTGATCCTGGTCAAGAACTTTCCAAAGCTCTTCCTCCACAAGAAAATCTGTCAAACTTTTGGGTTTGGCATCCAAGTCTGATGTGACCATGTATGGCAATCAAAGGTGTAATGCTGTCCTGCATGACAGCCAAAGACTGGTGCACTCTGTTCCCAACAAAGCCAATGAGATCACCATGAAACAGCCCAGGCTGGCAGTCTATGTAGTAGGTAGATCTCTAATTATTTTAATTTATACAGATGCCTTTTGGTTTATACTTCCTGCTTAAATTGAGCCTTCTCAGATCTCTGTGGTTGCTTGATGGGGAGCCCTGGCTTTATAAGACTCAGCAACAGGAAGAAAACCTGGCCAGTTCCACTCCTCAAGGCTACAGCTGCCTAGCCAGTCTATTTCATATGAAAGAAACCAGGCCTTGTTTTTCTTAGAGCTATTCCTTCTGCTGAGAAAAGCAAATCTACAGACATGTTTACCTATCAGACAGGCTTCACGCTGAGAAATAAAAACTCACAAAACAGGTTTTAATGGAACAACAGACCCAAGCTACAATGCTATTGTTACTAGCAAAATTTACTTTCTACTTGAAAGCACCAGAATCTGCACAAGACACCACAAGACCAAGTTCTCAACACACAGAAGATTTTTTTGCCCCAAAGAATCTATGCATATTGATTCTTTGTATTGTTCTCCTAGTTTCCACTTTATTGATTTCAGCCCTCAATTTGATTATTTACTGGTGTCTGCTCCTCTGGGGTGTATTGGCTTCTTTGTTTACTAAAGCTTGCAGTTGTGCTAATTCACTAGTGTGATTATTCTCCTGTTTCTTCATGTGGGCATTTAGCGCTATGAACTTTCCTCTTAGCACTGCTTTCAAAGTATCCCATAGGTTTGGATATGTTGTGTCCCCATTCTCATTGAATTCTAGGAAATGCAATTGGGTGTTACTTAATTTCCATGAGTTTAAAATCAACAAGATAGACAAACCTTTATCCAAACTTACCAAACAACAAAGAGTGAACATGCAAATTAATAAAATCAGGAATGAAAAGGGGGACATAACAACAGACACAGAGGAATCCAGAGAATCATCAGGTCATACTTCAAAAACCTATATTCCTCAAAATTCAAAAATCTAATGGAAATGGACAATTTTCTGGACAGATTTCACTTACCAGAATTAAATCAAGAACAGATAAGCAACTTAAATAGAACTATAACCCCTAATGAAATTGAAGCAGTCATCAGAAGTCTCCCAACCAAAAAAAGCCCAGGGCCAGATGGCTTCAGTGCAGAATTCTACAAGAAATTCAAAGTACAACTAATACCAATTCTCCTCAAAGTATTCCACACAATAGAAGCAGAAGGGTCATTACCAAACTCTTTTTATGAGGCATCAATAACCTTGATACCCAAGCCACACAAAGACACAACTAAGAAAGAGAACTGCAGACCTTCATGAACATTGATGCAAAAATTCTCAATAAAATACTGGCAAATCAAATCCAAGAACACATCAGAGAAATCATCCATCACGATCAAGTAGGCTTCATCCCAGGGATGCAAGGAAGGTTCAACATATGAAAATCCATCAATATAATCCACCATATAAACAGACTGAGGAAAAAACACGTGATCATCTCACTAGATGCCAGAAAATCCTTTGACAAAATCCAACACCCCTTCATGATAAAGGTCTTGAAGAGATCAGGGATAACAGGAACATACCTCAACATAATAAAAGCAATATACAGCAAGCTGACAGCCAACATCAAATTAAATGGAGAGAAACTCAATGCAATTCCTCTAAAATCAGGAACAAGACAAGGATGTCCACTCTCTCCATACCTCTTCAATATTGTCCTTTAAGTTTTAGCTAGAGCAATAAGACAACAAAAGGAGATCAAGGAAATGCAAATCAGAAAGGAAGAAGTCAAACTCTCACTATTTGCAGATGATATGATAGTCTACATAAGTGACCTGAAAAACTCTACCATGGAACTCCTACTGCTGATAAACACCTTCAGCAAAGTGGAAGGATACAAGATAAAAAAAAAATCTATGTGTAGATTTAAGAGATAAACACCAGAGATAGAAGACAAGGGAAAAGGGAAGAAGAACAATGGATTATAAGTACTTTTACCATGGAGGGACAAAGACTGCCTGCCACCAATACAAAGAAGACAGGTGTGTATCATAGGCAAATGGCAGTTTATAAAAGCAAAATGGGAAAGGCATGTAGGATTAGTTGCTTTGTTTTCATTGGGCATATTAATAAGGACAGCCAAAGGGGGGCATAATGTTGCTGGATTTGATAACTAACCCTTGGTGGTCAGCCTCAGGGGGAGGAAGTGGAAAAATAAGGGACTAGTCCATGATGGCTATTTTAGGAATATAATCTAACAGTTTAGCAAGGAAAAGGGAATGTGGGAAGGTCAAGGACTGTCTGAACCATATTTGCCATGCTCGGCCATACTAGATTCCTCCATTACTAAAACTTTAATTTTAAAAAAACCTTGCTTCTCTATGTCTGCTATCAGTAATCAACCACCTATGTCTCCTCTTAAATGATTAGATGTTTCAGCATAAAATAAAAGAAAGGTTTAAAGTTTCAGTAAAACATCTAAGGTCCCTAGGCCATCCCAGCTGGAGAGAGAGCAGGGAAGCTCAGTCAGCACCCTCTCTTCTATGGTTGGCAGTCACCACATAGAGAGATGGATAGGCAAAGGAGGACTATCTACTATAATGGAGATCTCTCCAGTGTGCAATTTAAAATGATAAGCATCTAAGTGACTGGTTTCTCTTTGTAACTTGGAGGAAAGACCTTGAGACTATGCTGTTGTGGACAAGGGGCACAAACTCCATCACAAAATTCCTCAGGAGGAAACCCTAAGAGTGTAGGGTTTGGACCTATGTATCACTGTGAGCTACTTGTATTGAGCAAGCCCATTGTGGTCTGTGAAGCAGGCAGCATCTCTACTGGCATTTTCATGACTGCCACTGCCCAGAGCATGGACACGGTGTTGTAGGGGAAACTGGGAAACAGAGTAGCAATGCAGCTTAGTGGGAAAGAAGTACTCCCCCAGACCCAGGCAGTGGCATGGCAATGGCAGCAGTGATAGGATGGAGCAAGGGAGCAAACAGACAGAATAAACAGAAGAGCAAGACAGGCTAAGACTTAGCCATGATGGGAGGGGTGAAGGGAGATGGTGGGAGAGAGGAGCTAAGCATAAGAATCTCAGCATGGCTAGAGCACATGCTGGGAACAAGAGGCAGACAGCCAGGTAAAGAGAACAGAGAGGCATACCAAAGGGAGCTTGGTGTGGAGAAAATTGAAAGCATGGGAAAGGTGCAGTCTCTTTCTATCTGTTGGATCATTGGCAGATGCTGTGAAGGTCAGGTGAAATACCGGGATATTGAGTGCCAGTAAACAACAGTTTGGATGATATGTGAGGGAATATTAGGGACAAAGGTGGATACGTTTATACATGTTTCCCATGAGTGAGGCAGAGAAAGGAGGCTCAAAGGGCTGAACTCTAGAATCCCAGAAACTGGGATTAAAATGATAAATGGCTCAAGCTGCCTAGTGGCTCATCAGTTCAAGGGACTGTGGAGATAGTGGGTGCATGCTGTACTCTACGTCATCATGTACGAAGAGGGGTCAAGAGAGCCTCTGAGGCAGGGATGTGTGGTTACCCAGGTACCTGGTGTTTGCAGGCAGGGTTAAAAGTGAGAAACCATGGTCTTGAGATTAATCATCAGTCATGAGATACAAGACAAGAGTTATTGTAGTAGGGCCTTACTGATTATGTCAGTATTGGGTTTAGGATTCCAGCCATCCTTTACATGGAAAAATGACCAGGTTTCAGCATCCTGGGATGTATCAGAGTGGGTGTTAGGGGGCTTCTGAGTCTCATGACACTAATGTTATGATTCTGCACAAAAGGGACCTTGGCTGGTTGGGTCCAAACCACTGTGGGTGAAAGACAGACATGAGACACAGATAGAGCTCATGTGAAGAGGGGATTGGAGAGAAGAGTGAGGAAGAGTACAGAGCAGCATCTTGGGAAGGAAAGAGAGGGGGCTACAGAGAGGAAGAGAGCTAGAGAGAAGGAGACAGAGAATGATGGGGGAAAGGTAGAAGAGGTAGGAACAGGCAGTTTCTCCGTTTAAAGACACAGGGCACAGCACATGTGCAAAGACACCACACAGCAGGGCAGGACACTTCCTACACACTGTGCATGTGTGCACTGCCAGGTCTTCAGGGCGTGATCCAGGTATATTGGGATGCTAACAGAAGGAAGAGACTTGCAGTTTAAGTGACAACAAAAAGGAAGGAAAGAAGGGAGACAGACAGAGAGAGAGAGAAAGTCCCTCTTTAACATCCTTTCTGCAGGCTTCAAGAAGAATATGTGGCCAGATTAGAGGTAGGCCATCCCACATCAAAGATCTGGATTAAAAGTGTATATTCCCACTTCAAATGATCCAACTAAGAAATAAAAATAGCCTCCATCAACCCCTCCTCACTTCTGCCCGAGCCCACCCAGACAAGAGTGGACCTTCCCAGGCCAGAAGGCCCACCCTGACTCTGGACAAACCTCACCCCTGTCTGCCCTCTGTCCAGCAACAGGTGCCCAAGCTTCAGGTGAGTCTGGGTGCTGCTCTGCCCCCCCAAACGCCCCCAGCAACCCCTGCTCACTTCTGCCTGAATCACCCCAACAAGAGTGGACCTGCCCAGACATAAAGACCCACCCTGAGTCTAGACATACCTCACCCCTGTCCACACACCGCCCTCTGTCCTGAGCCTCAGGTGAGGCTATGTGCTCCTCTATGCCCCAAACATCCCCCAACAACCCCTGCTTGCTTCTGCCTGAGCCCAACCAGGCAAGAGTGGACATGCCCAGACCAGGAAGGCCCACCCTGAATCCCGATATATCCCACACTTGTCCACCCACCACAGTCTGCCATCCAGTTGCCGCCAGAGTCTGAGCCCTCCGCCAGCCACCTAGAGAGGAAGAGACCCCACCTGCACTCACTGGAAGAAGGGATAGGAAGAAGAAAGAGTAAGAACACACTCAACAACAGAAAAAACAATATGAAAACACAAGAATCTAGGGACTCCACACCAGCAAGATCTGAAAAGCCCAACACAGAGGATGAAGGAGAGATGGACCTCAAAATTATATTAGGAAGATGATAGAGTCCTTTAAAGAGGAAACAAGAAAATCCCTTAAAGAAACAGAAGAAAAAACAAGCAAAAAAATTACATGAGATGGGAGAAAAGACAAACCAAAAAATTCAAGAAGTAAATATGTCTCCTAAAGAATCTAAAGAAAGCCAAGAAAAAATAACCAAACAAGTGAAGGAAGCACTCAAAACAGTTCAAGGCATGAAAGCTGAATTAGAAACAATAAAGAAAACACAGAATGAGACCATGCTGGAAACAGAAAGGCTGGATAAATGATCAGAAACTAAAGATGTGAGTATAATGAATTGAATTCAAGAGATGGAAGAGAGAATCTCAGATGTTGGAGACTCTAGAGGATAGACAGTCATCAACCAAAGAAAATCTCAAGTCCAACAAGTCCCTAACACAAAATACCTAGGAAATATGAGACACCATGAAAAGGCTGAACCTAAGAATAATAGGTATAGAAGAAGGTGAAGAAAAACAGCTCAAAGGTACAGAAAACATATTCAGCAAAATCATAGGAGAAAACTTGCCCAACCTACAGAAGGATAGGCCTCTGGAAGTACAAGAAGCTTACAGAACACCAAACAGACTGGACCACAAAAAGAAGTCCCCTCGACACATAATAATCAAAACACCAAACCTACAAAATACAGAGAAAATATTAAGAACAGCAAAGGAAAAATGCCAAGTAACATGTAAAGGCAGACCTATCAGAATCACACCCAACTTCTCAATGGAAAATTTGAAATCCAGAAAGAAGGTTCTGGATAGATCTCCTACAAACACTAAGGGAACATGGATGCCAACCCAGATTACTGTACCCAGGAAAACTTTCAATCACTATAGATGGAGAAAACAAGATGTTCCATGACAAAACCAGACTAAAACAATACATATCCACGAATCCAGAACTACAGAAAGTTCTGGAAGGAAAACTCTAACACAACGAAGATAACTACACTCACAAAAAACATAGGCAATAGATAATCCAATTTTACCAAACACAAAAAGAAACAGGAGGGTGAAACACACACACAATGACACAACCAACAATAAATCCAAAGCAAACAAGAACCAACAATCAATGGACATTAATATCCCTCAATGTCAATGGTCTTAACCTACCCATAAAAAGATACAGGCTAACAGAATGGATATGAAGACAGAATCCATCCAATCAAATGCACCCAAGAAACAAGCTGGTGTAGCAATCCTAATATCTAACAAATTAGATTTCAAACTAAAATCAATCAAAAGAGATGGAGAAGGGCATTTCATTCTCATCACAGAAAAAGTCCATCAAGATGAAGCCTCTATCCTGAACATCTATGCCCCAAAGATGAAGGCACCCACATTTGTAAAAGAAACATTATTAAAGCTCAAACCATACATAAATCCACACAGAAACTTAACAAAGAAACAAATGATCTAACAAAAGTTATGACCCAATTGGATTTAACAGACATCTATAGAACATTCCATCCAAACACAAAAAAATATACCTTCTTCTCAGCACCACATGGCACCTTCTCTAAAATTGACCACATAGTTGGCAACAAAGCAAACCTCCACAGATAAAAAAGAATTGAAATAACACTCTGTAGCTTATCAGATCACCATGCTTTAAAGCTAGAGTTCAACAGCACTACAAATTGCAGAAAAACTACAAACTCGTGGAAATTGAATAACACCCAATTGCACCATTCCTGGGTTGAGGAAGAAATAAAAGAAATTAAAGACTTCCTAGAATTTATTGAGAATGTAGACACAACATACCCAAACTTATGGGACACTCTGAAAGCACTGCTAAGAGGAAAGTTCATAACACTAAATGCCCACATGAAGAAACTGGTGGTGCTATGCTTTACGGCTCTGGGTGTGCTTTACGGACAAGTGCACAGCAATGACGCACAGAGCATAGCAACCACCCTGGGAGGGCCTATGGGCCATAACAACCAGTTGGCCAATCAACACAGGGCAATCCCTCCAAGGCTGGAGGCACACCAATAGTGAGCCTGTGCGTACCCCTAGACACTCCCCTTACGCTGCCCTATAAGATCTCAGTCCTGTGGCTTCTCAGAGTCTTTGCTAGCCATCAGCCATGGCGGGTGGGTGAAAGACCCGAGCTAACATGGGGTTAGCTCGTTAAATTAAAATAAAGCCTCGTGCAGTTTGCATCAAGCTCTCGAAATCGCCTGGTGATTGGGGTGACTGCGGTCATGGCCTGGGACCAACGATACCTGAGTTTTCCAGGGGTCTAACACTACAGCTGATAAAACACCTTCAGCAAAGTAGCAGGATACAAAATTAACTCAAAAAACTCAGTAGCCCTACTATACACAGATGATAAATCCAATGAGAAAGAAATCAGAGGAACATCACCCTTCACAATACCCACAAGCAACATAAAATATCTTGGGGTAACACTAACCAAAAAAGTGAAAGACCTGTACAATAAGAACTTTGAGACTTTGAAGAAAGAAATTAAAGAAGATACCAGTCACCTCATGTTAAAGACAGATTCTGAGGGCTTGCTATATAGCAGTGTCCCAGCTCTGTGCTTTTTCCAGACCACAGCCCAGCTGCCTCCTGTTTCTATGCTGTTCATGCTTTACATGGGCCCAAGATTGGTGACCAATTCAAACAATAGAGCATGTGGAAAACAGGATGTACCACCTAGGGACAGTCCCTTCCTGGCAGCTGGACACAGCCTGATACAGGTTAAAGGTCCCAGGCACTGGGTTTCTACCCCGTGGGACCTTGACAACTGTGGGTCTCTCAGAAACCTGCTTCTTCCCATGGAAAATGAGGCTCTCAAACTTACCTCCTGATGATGACTAGCTCAATAAAGTGTATCTACTCAGAAGTTAAGACATCAGGCAAAGGGATGCATCTATGCTCAGGGAGAACCATCCTGCTCACTGCTGACCCCAGAGGCTGCATGCTGGAACAGCTTTTCCTGTGCTCTATAGGGGACCAGTTCTAGCTTCTCCACCCAGCAAAGCCCTTTCCTGTCTGAATCTCATCCCTTGTCACTGGGAGATACTGTAAGCAGGACAGTACCTGGTGGTAAATAAAGGACAGTGGCCCTGGCCAATTGTCTGCACGTACGGGTTTACATTTCTGCAATCTGTACTGTGAAGGCTATACGTGGACACCAGGTATAATTTGGGCTCTAAAAGATGAAAAAGGATAAGCTCACCAAATATGAGATGGCAGTCATTTGTCAGTCATACACTCCAGCTGATTCTCTCTGAAATCCTGGGGAGGCCAGATACCAGCTTTTGTCAGAGTCCACAGTCGTCAGTCCTAATAAACCTCTGTACTGTACTTAAATTTATACTTTTATTCTGTTTGTATGTGTTCACGAAATCCATGTATGTGTGTGCAGGTGCATGTGTGACCCTGTGATGGCAGGTGAAATGTGAGCATGTGAGCATGTGCCTGTTGAAGTCAAAGGATAACTTTCAGGAGTTGTTGCCTCTTTCAACCTTTCCTTTGGCTCTGCTTAGGAAACATGAGTTATTAGAAGCCTGTGAAGATAGTGACATCTCATAGACAGAAAAGACATGGGTTAGCATGAAGAAAACAGATTTTCTGACAAGGTGGAGTCTAAGCCACAGGCTCACTGGTGGCAATAAGCAATCTCACCACACATCCTTTCAGGACTTGATTCCAACTATATCCTAAGCCAGATGGACTCTATGAGTTATACTACAAATCATAATTCTCCCTAACTTCTTCAGTTTATCCTCTAAGGGAGCTGGGTTCCTCCCTCTAGGCCCAGAGCAATCCTGGTTTGTGCATTCACAATCACCTACATCCTTTGCAATGGAAACTTGAGGGTCACACATGTTTCTATAAACATGGTCAATATCAAGGTAGGAAGGATGTGAATTAGTCAACGAGCCTTAGTAGATCCATAAAAAAGAAACACTGCCCCATGGCAGCACAGTGGCCATGATCCCACTTATTTCCCTCCATTTTTAATGTTCTGGAATTTTCTGCACTGAATAACAGCCTTGTGGAGAGTGTTGAACAAAATCTTCTAGGAATCAGACAGGCAGAGTTCTTTTTATTGACCTAACACAGCAGCCAATCACATAGGCTGGCTCTGCCCAGCAGAGTCCATGAGGACATTCATGCAGAGAGGGAGCATAGGAAGGAGTGGCAGAACAACATGAAAGCCACAATTCTACCCTACTTACAGCATGACTGTAGGTAGCTGTCGTTACCTCTGAGTTTCTAAGTGATGAAATGCACTAGCCTAGGCAAACACTATGAACTTTACCACCAGAACATTCTCCCATTCATCCATTCTGAGTCTTCTTCCCAGCTCACACTGAACTCACTACTTAATGACAGCCTCAAGCTCCCCAACTCTGGGTCTTAGTGTTGACACAAGATCATCACCATCCAACACTGCCACTCAGCAGCCTGGGTGACCTTTGAGTTGGAGTATCTTGGCTGACATTAGGTATTTTCTTTGGAGTCTCCTTAGAAAATCCTGAAATGAGGACTTGCTTCTCATCCTATGACCACTATATAAGGGCCACTGTCACCCCAGCCTCCAAGGAGACAGTATAAAGAAACAGATTTCTTGTGCAACCTTCTCCAAACCAGTAAGTAACCCACACATTGTGAACCCCCACACAAGGGTCTTCAGGACACTTGGGGGCAAAAAGCAGAGGCAGCAGTGATTACATTAGGGCTCTTTAGACTCTAGCAATTTTGAAGACATAGATGATATTATGTCACATTAAAATAAGGTTATGTGGGTTTTTGTTGACTGCTCAGATTTTATGCTTCAGATGACTTGGCTCAATGTGTGGAGAAGGCTTCTTCCTGAAGTCTAAGCTCAACAGTGACACATACCATAGCTATTTCACTAAGGATGGTGTGGCCCCAAGTTTAGTGGAGCCAGGTAGTAGGAGCCTCCCCCTGGTCTCTGGGGAGAGCTAGGGCAGGCTTATTGGGAAGTGTGACATGTCCCTGCATCACAACAACAAATTTAGGAGGCAAAGCAAGGAGGAAATGAGTTTCAGGCAGAGACAGCAGGAAGCACAAAGGACCTGAGCATATTGAACATGGTCTCTTAAATTTCTCTACCTTCCTGATCTGATATGTTCATCTCAAGTACAAGTGAACTTCATTCCTAGTCATAATTGTATGTAGTTATGTCTATTATTTTTAAATTGATTATACAAAGTAATGGGTTTGCCATGGCGTTTTCCTATATTCTTAGACTTATCCCTCTCCCTCCCCTGCTGTTCTCCCCATCTCCACCCCATCCAATGTCTTTTTCCTACCATTTACTTTCATGTCACATGCATTCTTTGTCCTTCTTTCCCCATCTTCTCTTTCCTTCTGATATCATCTTCCCCTATCATGGTATCCTTAACTTATGACCTCACTAACATTCATCACACGCACGCGCACATACACACACACACACACACACACACACACACACACACACACACACACACACACCAGAAAATGGGGTATTTTGCCTTTCTGAATCTGGCTCATTTTGCTAAGCCCAATGACTTCCAGTTCCATTCACTTCCAGAAATGTCATGATTTCATTTTTTATGATTGAATAAATCCCCTTTATGCACTTGGCCTCATGGTCTTTATACATGCCTGATGGTGGGCATCTCTCCTGGGTCCATTTCTAATCTATTGTGACCAGAAACACATCTGTCTTGTAGGAAAGTCAAGTGTGAGAGTGTCAGGAATTCACTGTTGGTCCTTGTTTCCTATTCTTCCTCCTGGAAAAATCCAGTTGTCAGTCCCAATGATGTTCCTACTTGGGAGCTTGTTGTCTTGTTTGGCCTGCTCACTGGGACTTCAGCATCACCTTTGGGTAATATTGATACTAACCTTAAAAATTTGGCCATTCTGAATGCTGTCTCTGGAAGTGAGTCAATAATGTTGCCACCAGCTAGCTCCTCCCAGAATTAACACTAATAAACTCTATACCTGAAATAGCAGAGGCTGTTGTGAGGTTAGTCACCTTTATGGGTGGCTAACTGAGAAGTATGCAGCCATTCAATTCCTGCCCCTCACTTATATTTCTAGAAACAGTATATTGATATTATATCCTAAAAAAGACTTGCCAATATATCACAGGATAAGTTCTTCTGAGTGAGATTTCAGAATTGTTAAAGTTTGTATTTTAAATTATTTTAACTATTGACTGGTGTTCCCTATGCACATTCTCTAGCAGTCTGAGGGAGCCTGTCTGCCACACTGCTCTCCTGCACTAACCTGAACTTCTGTAACTGGTTGGCAGTTATCAGAGATGAAAATATTTGACTCATTTCATTTTGTGTTTCTCTAACCCTAACCATCCTCTCATTTTTCATATCTTTACTGCTGGTTTACATAATTTCACTAATGTGATGTCTCAAAATTATTAGCATATTTTCTGTTGTTTGACTTTTCTTCTTGATCTGTGTTGACTTGCTGGAAATAAAGGACATCAATCCACCTGTCTTAGATGTTCATAAACTAATATTTTTCTAATTAATTGCTTCTCTGTTCTATGCTGTATAACTGGGATACTTGCAAGCAGTACCTAAAGGAACAGGATAGCTCAGCCGGGTGTTGGTGGTGCACGCCTTTAATCCCAGCACTCCAGAGGCAGAGACAGGTGGTCTCGAACTCACAGAGTTCTAGAGCTAGTTCCAGGACAGCCTCCAAAGCCACAGAAAAACCCTGTCTTGAAAAACCAAAAAAAAATGGGACAAAACATATATGATATCGTGATTCTAATCTAAAATCATTACACCCATGGATATGAAACAGGTTACAAACTGTGGAGAAATTAGAAGACAAAAGTGTTTTACAATCAATATTTTAAGGAATCAGTTTAAGTCACTGATCATTTTCATTATAAGGGCTGTTATTGTTGCTATTATTGTTGGTTCATTCTGCTTTATCTTTGAGTTAATAAATTATTTGTATCACAGTAGAGATATTTTCTACATAAATATCACTAATACTTCACACATGCTGTCTGGTACATGGCATTTATTCTCTGCATTTCCCAGTTACTTCCTGAGATTTTCTGTTAGGAGGCTTTATACTCCTGCTCCAGTGTCAATTATTGTTTTCAGGGCTGGATTCAAAGTTGTAATTTTGAGACAACTGTTTCCCACTTTCACTGATTGGAGCAATATTTTTCCTCTATGATTTTTCCTTGATTCCAGATTTTTCCAGTTCTTCGCTTATTCTCCCAATTGCTTGACTATGATTCTGAAATTTACATAACAATCTCATTTAAAGCCACAGATCCTAAAGTCACCTTGGAAAACAGGTATAAACAATAGTCTTCAGTTGCTAGGCCAATTGATCAATTATTTTGTTGATAACTGATCGATATTTCCATGCCTGGAAACAGTGCATGGACACAGACATGTGAACACATTCCCCCACCTTAGGAGTCTCAGGTTCCTCTTGTTTACAATGGTGATGATAACAATCCTTCCTCATTGAGTTATTGCAGACACTGAAAGAAAAAGTGCAGGGAATCTGACTTCTCTGAAAAAATGAGGATGGGCACTCATCCTTAGTGGTGCAGGCTCTAATTGATGACTGTTTTTACAGAAGGCCATCAGAACCAAGATATGCATATGGACTCCACGGGGGAAACTGAGGAGTGGCCATTAACCAAAGACTTCATTGTAAGAACTTTGAACTCACTGGACAAGCAAAGATTAACCTTCTCTTTTACTTGGATTGTTAAAATGTGAGTTGGTGATTCTTTGCCCCCAGAAAGTGAATACCCACCTGGGGAGGACAGTTCAATGTCATAGACAGATGGATAAGTCTCGTGTTCCCACACAGAACTAAGGAGATCTGAGTCAAGGTTCATTACAGCTTGAGTAAGCGAGGCAGGGCAACAGGGCCATTTTGAGCAGTTAATACATCTGGGTTCCCACAGTCTGTAATTTCAGGAGAAAGGTGCATGTCTCATCTGTCTCCATCTCCACCTGCATCTTGATACCAAAAGCCTATCTTTCTTTAAATTTACCAGAACTAAAAGTCTAAGGTCCTTTAAGGGACATGAAGGTGGAATCCACAACCCATTAGTCCCAAGCAGAGTTTTGTGTCACACAGTCTTGGGTTCAAGTTACATCTCTTTGGCCTACTGTTTCTGTTCTCAGTCTACTGCACCTGAGAGAGTAGAGACTCACATTTCTGAACAGGATGTAGTGATGGCAACAGGTTGATGAGGAGACCTGTAAATGCTGCAAGGAGGAATGACAGGAGGGTACTTGTATTTTGGGGGCAGAATTCAAATCAATGAAGAAAGAATCAAGGACATGCAAGCTGAACTCTCTTCTAATGGCAACAGCATAGAGCTGATGATACCCCTGGTTATAGATTCCTCTGTGGGTCTGTGAGTATATGCCACTTGGATTCAGAGGGTGTGGTAATATGGCCATTTTGAGTAGGCATTTAATTTCCAAATATTTTATGACCTCTGTACTCAGTTTACTATTCTGTGAAATGCATGCCCTCTGTGGTCTGAAATCCCAATCTTTAAAGTATTCAGTGAAAACAGGCCATGTTAAATCTCTTCCAAAAGAATGTCCTGTGTAATCTCTACCATCTGGAAAATTCTTACAGTGAGATCTTGGCATCCTAATCCTTTATTCACTATCACTGACCCTGTTGATCCTCCAAATCTCC
The DNA here is from genome assembly GCF_003668045.3 of Cricetulus griseus. Classification (NCBI taxonomy): domain Eukaryota; kingdom Metazoa; phylum Chordata; class Mammalia; order Rodentia; family Cricetidae; genus Cricetulus; species Cricetulus griseus. Next base: position 25,579,555 of record NC_048599.1, on the reverse strand, counting down.
ATAATTAACTGTATGCTAGGAAAAGAAGGTTTGGCTCAGGCATGAGTCGGGTACAGGGGAGGCCACCCAGTGTACAGGACAGGAAATATGGCCTACAAGCCAAGGGGTGGGTCTGGGAAGCCTTGATCAGGAATAGAGTGATGGCCTCTGTTTCTGTTCTTGATAACCATGTACTGAGGTCACCCATGCTCCCTCTTTCAAAGATCTCATCTCAAATCAAAATCATGACCAAAGATTTGACATGGAAATGCAAATGACTGGGTCTTGGGGGACACCACCCTGCCAAGCAGACATACGAGAGTCATATTGTTCCATGTCCACATAGCCATGAAGATCCTCATGGACGATATGCCCTCGCCCTCCTTTAAATACATTGTCTTAAGTTTTGTGACTCAGACAAGCAATTTCCTACCACAAGACCTTGGCATGGAAGTTGGGATTACATGAAACATTTTTCTCCTTTTCAAACTCACTGAATCTTTTCACCTTTCAGGTATTTTACCAGTTTCCTTCTCTTTTTCTTACAAGGATATTCTTCAGTCCTTCAGAGAACTGGTCTCTGTTGTCACAGTGTGCACACATATTTTGTGACAGGACCTCATTGTACAGCTCTGATTAGCTTCAATCTCAGAGGTCTCCTCATTCTATCTCCTGAGTGGTGAGGTCATATGTGGTTGACATTAGAACAGATGTCACACTGTATATTTAACTAGAACTCTTCCTAGTTAATTGTTATAAGGGTAAATTGGTGTTTGTGTGTGGGCACACATGCATGTGTGTCATGGCTGGAGATCACCAAGTAGGCTAAATCAACTGAGGACTCTCCCATCTCTGTCTTCACTGCTCTGGGTTACAAGTGTTTGCTCTCACCTGACTTTTCCTTCTTCCCTATTTCTTATGGTACTAGAGATGGAACTTGGGTCCTCACGTCTACAAGAAAAATAATATGTGGACTGAGATATTTCCCTCTACTAATTCTGATAGTAAAATATTTTCTATGTGATGCAGGCAGGCATTGTGCTAAGCTTTGCAGAATGACTTGGTGAAAACACATAGGCTCTCTGTCTCCTTGACACTTAACCTGAGGATAAGGCAGACAGGGGAGTATTTGGTCAATCAGTGAATTCAAGGGAAATAGGGAACCCTACACAGACCATAACACTTATCAGGGAACAAGGAGAGCAAACCCTCCATTCAGTGATCACTCAGGATGGGAACCTCAGCAGATAACAACTGGATCAGCTTTGAAGGTGAGGAGGCAACCTCAGTGAGATTAGTGTATGAAAGAACTTAAAGGATGAATTTTTTCCATGGTGCCCCAATGTTCATCCTGCTGCTATGTAAGTAGAGGCTGAGTTAATGATGCTTTTCTCAGGCTGAGATGAGAATTCCAGCACTGTGGAAGCAGCTACTTAGGCATGAGATGCTCAGAGGCTCAGTTATAGTCCATACTGATATGGGCTACTGGAGAACAAAATGACCATAGAGCGGAGTTGTGTTTGACCTAACCTCCAGAGGACTCTCAGCCATGCTGAAATATTAATCAAGCTTTGTAAGTCGCTCTTTTTGCAGACAAAACACCATGGTGAACCGCCTCATGGGCTTGGTATCTAGCTCCACGAGAAAGAGAGTAACTCTCCAGAACCAAATCCAGGTGAGTCCCATGGCGACTCTTGGCACCCAGAGCCTTGTGGGTGCAGGAGAGTTATCTGTAGGTGTGGCTGTATACTCAGAACATTGTCTCCTGTGAGGTACACATTTCTTCTTGGAAAGTCTATGGGAAACTCATACTCCTCAGTAGCTGGGCTGCAAAGAGAGGAGGCAGGAATCACAGATGACGCCTTGAGCTGTTTAACATGTTCATGCTCCACCTGCAACCTTTAAGCTAATGTTTCCTTGTGATCAACACACTTTCATTAGAATGACTGTATTGAAGCACCTGGGAATGAGAATCTTCAGGGAACTGGTACTTGGGATCCCCAAAGGCTTAAGCCTCCTGAGGGCTTGAATTTCCAGGGTTCAAGGTTTAGGAATCTGGGTTGTTAAGGTTCTGGATGCTATAGTTTCAGATCCTGAACTTCTGACATCCTGAGGTGCTGGGTTCTCAGCACCTGGGACAGCTGTGACTCAGGCCACTACAATTCCATAGTTCCAAATTGCTAAGGTGAAGTGTTCTCAATCTTCAAATTGAGCCCCTTAAGGAGGGTGGGCAATGTGATCCTAGCAAAGTCTCATCTGTTTTCTTTCTCCCTCCCCTTTCTCCTCACCCTTATTCTCTCTGCATTTCAGATAACTACACTGAGTGAGTTTATTCGCACACAACTTAGGGGTGACTTCCTCTGTAAGTGACAGCCTGGAGACTGGAGTGCCTTCAATGGGCCAAGGCAACAGCTTCAGGAGTGCCCCAGACAGGAACCTTACATCCTAACCAAGGCCAGCATTTAGTTTCTCCACCCTCAGTGAAGCATCATTTGAGCCTTTTGTTCCGTGATGGGGCAACGGAAATAGGCCACTGAAGATAGGGCCCTGGAGGAGGCCCTTCCGTGACTATGTTCCTTTAGAGAGTTCTTTTATGATTGGATTCTAGATCCTCAAGAGGGGGCTACAGTTGCTCACCTTCAGGTGATCAGTGACTTATTTGAGGTCACATAATCGTCACAGTAGGGGGCTGTAGGGAAGTAACAATTTAGGTGGGTCTCTGTAAATGTTCTAATTTTAAAGACTGAGGTGGATATTGACTTGCTTCCTTCAGCTAATCTTCTAGCAGAAGAAAATCAGACTACCTAAAGATGATGGAGAAGGAGTGCCATGATGCCCCTGCAGGTCTGAGTAGTGTCCTAGTGACTTTATTATTGCTGTAACATGACTAAGGGAAATTATAAAAGAAAGCATTTAATAGGTGTCTCACAATTCCAGAGAGTTAGACCATCATGCTGATGAGCATGGCTGCAGACAGCCATGCATGGCACTGGAGCAGTAGCTAAGAGCTTGCATCAGAGATACAAGTACTAGACAGTGAGACTAGGAAGATCATGGCTTTAGAAACCTCAAACCCCATCCCTAGTGACACACATCCTTTAACAAATCCACACCTTCTTATCCTTTCTAAACAGTTTTTATAACTGGGAACCAAATATTCAAATCCATTAGCCTATGGTGACAGTCTTATCAAACCTCACAGGTAGACTCTGCACACAATCAAAGCACCCTGTCAGGAAGACAAGGCCAGGCTTGTTGTGCTTTTGTCATAAGACAAAAGAAACTGAGACCAGATCCTGAATCCAGGCTGAACTCTGATTTTGAGTTCACCCGGAACCCTAAGCCTGCACCAAACTGAGCCAGGGTCCTTGTTACTCAAACAAGTGCATGGGAGTTCGTTACTGATCTCTAACTTGTGCACAGACACTTGACCATGGGCTAAAGTCTCACCCTGACTTGGGCATGGCCTCTACTCAATCTTTTTCCATTGCTCCTGAAGAAGAGTTGAGTAGGAGATAGGCTCAGGCTCCATAACAAGGACACATCCACAGCTGCCTCTATTTTTTCATGGCATAAGTCATATTGGGCATTGTTCAGAGAGTAAAGACATTAGGACCAGGCAGTCTGAGTGCAATCATTGCTCTGTAAAAGCCACCTCCAGCTATTACTGTGACAGCCAATGTTCTGAGGCCCTGTGTTCTCATTACAGGTTGACACTCAATGGCTTCATCCTACTTCCTGTGGAATTTTTCTCCATAAACTGAGACCATCATCCACACAATGACCTCCTGAGCCCACCTGAAGCACCTTCCCTGACTCTCTTCATCCCTCAGTTTTCTTCATACCTGCTATCATCACCCCAGCATTAAAATCCTTACTGGACCTTGGTGTGTGACTTGTCACAGTTCTTGAAATAGGAGCTGTTGGCAGGGTGTATGTGTGGTTGACATTGCAACTGATTGGCTGAGGCAGATCCAGAGCTGGAGGGACCATTAGTGCATACCTTAGACCATTCTGTTATGCATAGATTTGTAGAATCATGGAAAGAGTAGCCACAAAGCCACTGTTTAACTGTGGCAGGACCCCAACCACCAAGCCACACATCCACAAGTATGTATTGGCACCTGCTGTATGCCAGCAAGTTAGTGAACAGGGTCAGCCTGATAGACAGCCTCACTCAGAGCTTTGCCTTGTCTCCTCAATGGTCCTGAGGACTGGTGCAGAATTTGGACCAGCTTGTCCTATGAGACCCAGAGCACACACAGACAGACTTATGTGACTATGGCTTTCTTGCCTGTCTCTTCCTAAGGTGTGGTGATATATGATTTAATATTTATTAAACTTGCCTGAGGGTTCACAATGCAAACCTAGCCACAAGCAATAGAGTTCAGGCAGTGGTGACACACATCTTAGATCCCAGCAGTCATAACAACTAGCCATAGAGCTAGGAAGAGTGGCATATACTGTTAATCCCAGGACCCAGAAAACAGGCAAATGGATCTCTGTTAATTCAAGGTCAAACTGAGATACTCAGAATTGATCCAGTCCTAAAGAGAAATAGCTCATGCTAAGGTGATCTCAGCACTTGGGATCATCCAAGTTTAATCCCACTCTAGGGAGGTATAAAAGGAGGAAACAAAGGGTCTCATGTGAAGTTTCCAGACAGTGAGAGTTATTGTCTCTGAGGATTCTTGGAGCCAGGATCACCCTTTCAGTCTGAGGTAGAGATAAGAGCTTGTGGATCACTACTTTGCTTATCTGACCATTGCCTTCAACCCCAATTATCTATTTCTGGGTTTTTATTTATCGTGTTACATATTGGCACCCAATGCTATGAATTCACACACAAAAAAAAAACTGCTTGTGAAACTGCCACAAGCCCAGACCCAGGACTGTGCTGCAGGTGGGACTCTAGCCTAAATCCCTACAGGGCCAGTTAAGTTTTCTTTTTCTCTTTTTGTCTGATGTTTTTAAGCAAGTGTGGGATTTTTGTAGCATTTCTAAACAGTCTTCAACTCTCTCTCTCTTTTTCTCTCTCTCTGTCTCTTTCTCTCACTTCCTCCCTCCCTGTTGGGAGCCAAATCTTAGGGCTGGGCATGAGATCCTAGGCCATTCTTGGCCGGCCACATAGTTGTATATTAACCTTTACATAGGAGCTCCTTAGAACCTCAGCTCAAGAAAAAGACCCAGTCCTCCACCCACAGGCTCAGTCACCTAAGCAACCCTTCCTGGACCTCTTACTCATAAACTCTTTTCCCTGCCAAACATCCTCTTTGTGGCTTCCTAATATCCTGCCTACACTAACACCTGGCTCACAAACAACCCATTCTACCCCTCCCCATATCCTGCTCTACTGACTATATAAGCTAGCCTGAGAAAAAAACAAAGTTTTCCACTTGATCAGAGTCCTGTCTTGTGGTTGTTCTTTCTGCGTCTCTTTTCCACATTCCCTATCCCTGACTCTCTTGCTCCAGGTTGATGTCCTGCAGGTCAGGACACCTCCCTGCTGAGAGCCAACCTAATTAACCAGTAAAGAGCATAAAGTAATCATGAAATTGATCAACTATTGATAGGAAATGTGCTAAAAGCCTCAAAATTAATTTTAAAAAAATACCATGTCAATCATAAAGGTTTGAAAAAGGACTTTTCCATCACATGGCAACAAGCCAAGGAAATTGTAAAGAAATATCCTACTTGTTCTTTATATAACCAAACTCAACTACCTGCAGGAAGAAACAAACCCAAAAGGTACATGAAGGAATGAAATCTGGCATATGGATGTGTTCCATTTTGTAGAATTTGGAAAATCAAAATATGTACACCACACCATTGATACATATTCAGGTTTCAATGGGCAAATGCTATGCATTTAGAAAAGGCTGATTGGGTAATTACACATTCGTTAGAATTTATGGCCATCATGGGTATACCTGCACAAATAAAGTCAGACAGTTTTCTAGCATATGTCTCTAAGAAAATGAAACAGGTTTTTGCTTATTATAATATAAAATGTATTATAGGTATACCACAGTGTAGACAGTCATAGAAAGATTAAATTGAACTCTATGGGATATGCTAAATAACAGAAAGGGATGTAAAAAACACAAAGGTAAACTGCATAGTGCTTTGTTAACTTTGAATTTTCTGAATGCTAATGAGAAAGGAACAACAGCTGTGGAGAGACATTGGCTAATAGAGAGAACTACAGAATCAAATCAGCCAATATACTTTAAAGATGACCTGATGTCTCAATGGAAACCAGGACATTTCTCATGATGTGGAAGAGGCTTTGCTTGTTTGCACAGATGAAAAAAAAGCTGCAGATGCAAATAAAATTGATAAAAGATTCCATTTGTACAAGATACATCTTAATTAGAAGAGATGATAGTTCATCAAGCAGCATGGCCATTTAATCTAAACTAACATAAAACTAACAAATACTTTTCATTTGATCAGATGTAAATTGCCAAAGGAGAACCTTCCCAGAATCTAGGGTTGAGGAAATGTCCTATTTTTGTCTTTTCAGAAGAATAAAGGTGTCAATCTAAGGAATCTGGAAAACACTGGTCAAATAAAACATCTGAAGAAAAAGGACAAATAATACAGAAAATTTTCCAAAGGAAAGGAATAATTTGGTCTATTGGTATATTGTATTTCCAATATGATAGATTCTCATAAATCTTCCTAAATGTTTGTGTCTGCTTTTCTCTGCAGATATAATGCAAATAGTTCTTTTGTAGTTCCAGTCCAATTAAAGTTTAAAGCTGGCATTGGAGTTTGATTGTGGCTCTTTCCCTCTCTAAACCTAAGCATGTTTGTTAAAGAAAAAAATCTCTGTCTCATGTCTAAAGAGCCACCTGATATGGAACAGAAGAAAAACAAATGTTGAAGGACTATTTTATTGCCACTAATCTCTTAATCTTTGGTTTTATATTGACGTTTATGGCTTTCCTGAAAGCATAAATATTATATTTATATGAAATTTTTAAGATTAACATATATGTATTTTAATGTTTTTGTCATAAGATTAGTGGTCATATAGAGTACTAACTAATTCTAGATAAAGGTTTCCTGTACCTTCCTGTATATGATATCAGATTTGAGTCTCTACTGGTTTTCTACAGTGAACCATAATCACACCTAACAGCGACATTTGAGATCTCCAAAATGAGGATGAGGCCCCACAACAATTTCTCCAGGACTAGGATAATGCCATTAAGTTGAACCATGCCAACTAAAGATCGACTTTGGATTAAAACCTGCTCAGAACAATTTTGAGGTGGCCAGCTGAGATGATCCAACCTCACAGACACTGCTCAGAATGATTTCATGGTGTTCAGCAGAAATGATCCGACTTCACAGACAGTGCTCAGAACAATTTTGAGGTGGCTATCTGAGATTTTTCAGTCTCACAGACTAGTCTCTCCAGGATTTGAGACAAGTCTTGCACTTTCCCATTTATGCAGAGACTGACAAAATTGATGCAGCCTGACAATTAACCTCAAATTTTTCTTTTCAAGATCCCCTAAAGACACTTTCACTCCTGGACAGCAGGAAATAACTTTAAGAAAATGATTCCCACATTCCCAAGAGGTTGGGTGGGTGGTTTTTGGTCATTCCGTGGGTTATGAATATTTGTCATTGTTTAGGGAGATTGGTTACAAAATGTTGGTTATGGTCAGGAAGAAAGTTGAAGAAAGGAGGTTAGATTTAAGGTTTTTGTTTCAGAAAAATGATACAGATATGATAAGATAAAAAGGTAGATTATTGAATATAATCTTGCAAAGAAAAAAGGAAGATATATGACTAATAAAATTAAAAGTTGGATTATTGCATCTACTTCTAAAAAGAATAGATATGATGAGATTTTTAAAAAGTTAGATTTTTGAATCTACTTTTAAAAGACAACTACCTGTTTTAAATAGCTTACATTAGATTGGACTTTTGTATATTATATATTAATACAAATTTGAGATTAATTTGTTAAGACATATTGTACATACATTTCTAATATTGTTCAATGTATTGTACATATACAGCTCATTTATCAATGTAATACAAATTTCTAGTCCTTGAGAGTTATTATTACAAACTATGTCAGATAATAAGGAAATGTAGTTGAGTAATTAGTCACCTATTACAATTGAACTTGCAATCACATTGAGTATGTTTTCAAAGTCAAACAGGTAATATATTCTAGATAGGTCATCTTCAAACACTTTAGGCATCTACAGAATTTGGCATTTAAAATGTTTTAATAACATGGGTATTTTTATGGCAATGAGACATGTCCACACCTGGCAGCACCAATCTACTTCAGGGAAGATAACAGGCACTGAAGAAACTCTACATGGAATCGCCTTTGTTTGTGGCAAAAGTAAGCCACAGAGCAAGAAAGTGCCTTTGCCTTGACTGCTGACAGTATGGTGTCCAAAATGGATAAACAGGACACCAAAGAGAGTGACTGCAAAATTGTGCCAATACAAGGTGGAAGAGTCCTTCAAAATTCTGCTTCACAGAAAAGTCTGTCAGAGATGCTAGGCCTACAGGCCAAAGATGGATGCCCCAATATTGCAGAATAAACTTGGGTGACTCTCTAGGCAGCCAGATATTTTTATCATTTCTCACATATTTTGGAAGACTCTTGTTTGCACTTCCTGTTTACTCAGTTAATATTATTTCCTTCTCAGGTCTCTGCGGGAGTTGAAGACTCGGTTGTTATACTTATCATTTTCATTGTTTACCAGACTCAGAAAAGAAACTCACTAAAGAGGGGTAAAGTGTAAAAGTTTCAGAGACATTGAAAGATAATTTGATAATGCAAATTAGGATAGAAAATAAATTAGGTACAAGACTTTGGACACACCAAGATAGGAAAATAATTAAATTAAATAATTAAATAATTTCTCTGAATTTGTCAAATACATATGAGCTAGATATTTTCTCTAATTTTGTCAAATGAAAATGGACTAGACGTTGTTGATGAACTTATTGCCTGTATATATTGTATATACTGATTGTACTTATTATATATAGTTTTTCTTATGTTAGTAGTTTTTCTTTTTATTAAACAAAAAAGAGGAATTTTGGTGATGTTTTATTTATGATTTGTTAAAACTTCTCTGAGGATTCAGAAAGCAAACTCAGCCACAAACCATAGAAACCAGGCACACACCTTTAATCACAGGACTCAGGATTAAAATCTAGACTGATAACTATTAGTTCAAGGCCACAGTGAGCTACAAGAAATTGATCCAGTCTTAAAGAGGAACAGCTCACACAAACATCACCTGGGATCTCATGCTTTAAATCCAAGCCCTAGAGAGGTATAAAAGACAGGAGCCCAGTGTCCCAGGCTGCATTCTGAGATAGTCTCTGGATTCTCTCCAACCACAGAGGAGAGGCAGCAGTCTGAGGTTTGGTGAAGACCTCATGGATCAGCCCTTTCAGCCTAAGCTAGAGGAAAGAGCTAGTGGCTGGCTGCTTTGATTTTCTGACCTTCAGCTTGAAACTTGAACCCCAATATCTGTCTCTGGGTCATTTATTTTTTGTACTACATATTGTTTTAATTATTTTTTCATTTAAATTAAAAGCAATCTTATTTACAAACAAATCCCAGGTCCCTCTTGCTCCCACCCTCCGATTCCCACCACCAACTCCTTATCCCACCTCCATCCACTCCTCAGAGAGGGTGAGGCCTCTCATGAGGAATCATCAAGGTCTGTCACATCATTTGGGGCAGGACTGAGGCCCATCCCATCCCCCTGTATCTAGGCTGAGGCAGTATCGCTCCAACATACTGATTTTAAATTCACTGTTCAAACTTGTTAGTCTGCTCTAGTAATATCCTACATAGGTAGATCCTACTTTCTCCATCCTCTACTGTCCTCCATTCCTACCCCCTTGCTAATGGCTTCCTCCTTCCTTTAAATTTCCTGTCACATGAATTCTTTGGTCTTCTCTTACCCTCTTCTCTTCCCTTGAGGACTCTTCTTGTCCTTTTTGCTTGTTTCATGACTGAATGCACATGCACACAAGCAAATATGCATACGTGCAAATTTAAATCCCAATTTCAGATAACAGAAAATGGGGTATTTTGCCTTTCTGGAACTGGCTAGTTTCGCTGCACACAATGACTTCCAGTTTGATCCATTTCCTGAAATGTCATGATTTCATTTTGGCTGAATAATATTCCATATGCACATGGCCTCACTTTTTTTATCCACTCCTGAGGGTTGGGCATCTCTGCTGGTTCCATTTCTTACCCATTTGAGCAGAAGCAAATCTGTCTTGTATGGAGATTAAGTATGAGGGTAACAGGTTAATGCTGCATTGTTTCCTCTTCTTCCTCCTATGAAAATCCAGGTGTCATGACCAAAGGTGTTCAAACTTGGGAGTCTTGTTGTCTTGTGTAGCCTGCCTACCGGGACCACAGAATCTCTTTGGGGTAATATTGTCAATCACCTGGAAAATTTGGACATTCTGAATTCTATCTCCGATGGTGAGTAAATGAATGTGCCACCATCTACCTGGTTGGTCCCAGGAGTAACCACATAAATACTATTCCTACAATAGCAGAGGCTGCTGAGCAGGGGACCCATTGTACTTTATGTGTGGCTTACTGAGAAGTATTCAGCCATTCAATTCCTGTCTCACTCAATTATATTTTTAGGAATCAAAAATGCTACAGAATTATACTCTACTAACATCTTACCAATACATACACAAAATAAATTCTTCAAAGCGGTATTTCAAAATTTAAGAATTTTGTATTTTAAGTTATGGTAGCTCTTCACAAGTATCCCCCTATCCACTTTCTCTAGCAGGCTGTGTGACCCTGTCTCCCCACATTGCTCCCTTACAATCCCTAACTTGGACATCATTAACTGGTTTACCAATATCATACAGGAGAGGGTGTAACCCATTTCCATTTGCATTTCTCTAATTCTAGCCATCCTCTCATTTTTCATATTTTTACTGCTGCTTTGCATGTTCTATCAAAATTATTAGCATATTATTCTGTAGCTTGCTTAGCTTTTCTTATTGATCTGGGTTGATTTACTGGAAATAACGGAACTAATCCACCTGTTTTAGGTGTGGATAAACTAACATCTTTTTGTTTGCTTAATTGCGCTTGTGCTCTGCTATCGAGATCCCTGATAACCGACAAGAGGTTCATATAGGAACAGGGAAAGCTCTGCAAGTGCTGCCTTCAAACATTATCAATGTTTAGACAACTTTCAAAGATGAAGAAAGGAATCATCCTCTCATTCCACAGCTGGGAACCACAGCAGAGAGAAACAATATCAAGTCAATGTTACTAGGGAGGTGTGTGTGGTGGAATAGAGTTATGCAAGCAATGATAGCTAAGGTGGCCTTGTCTGCACCATTATAAAAGTTCAATCCTGTCTACTGCAGAGCCAGGTTGCAGTATGGTTAATAAATCGATTTAATTACAAGGTTTCTAATATTTTATTTTTATTTATATATGTGTGTCTCTTATGTACCTCTGTGTGTGTGCGCCCCCAGAAGCCAAAAGAGGGTATCAGATCCCCATGAGGTACACATGGTTATGAGCTGTCAAACAAAGTTCTGGGCAACTGAACTTGAATTTTCTGCTGGAGCAGCAAGCACTGTTAACTGATGAGCCACCTCAACAGTCTCATCACTGCATTGAAAACACAGATAGTATAGGGCCATACTTGAATTCATTTCCTCAGGAAATAATTCAAGTCTACACACATGTGTACACATGCATATGATTTCAGCAGGCAAAGCTGGAGGATGGACTGAAACATCACTGTACAACCTGAACAAAACATATAGGATACTATTATTCTAATGTAAAATGCCTTACACCCCCCCAAAAAATGAAACAGGTTATAAATTGTGGAGAAAGAGAATAATGAGGAGGGGTGCATATTGTGTCGGTTCTTTGTTCCAGCTGGCCCCACCACCCTTGAGCCCCCAATAAACACATAGTTGCTATATTAGTTATAAAACTGTTGGCAGATGACTAGGGCTTCTTATTGGCTAGCTCTGTCTTAATTATTAACCCATTTCTATAAATCTATGTATTTCTCATGTTCTTATCTTACTGGAGAAGGGTCTGGACCTGCTCCTCTTTTGTGGTCTATATGAAGACTATGTCTGCCTATATTTCCCAGAATTCTCCTCTCCTAGTCCTGCCTATCTCCCTGTATCTATTGGCCACAGTGTTTTATTCATCAACCAATAAGAGAAACATATATACAGAAGGACAACCCCCATCAGATGCATATACTACAAGGATAAGTGACAGACTCCAAATCCAAGTGAAGTTTTAATCTTTAACTGGACTACATAAAGACCATTTGCATTATATGTCTGTAGAGAAAAGAAGAAATAAACATTTGGGAAGATTTATGAATTTTATCCTTTTGGAAATGTGATATATCAATATGCCAATTTACTATTTTTCTTGGGACATTTTTTCTGGATGATTTGTTCTTTTAATTCAGATTATGATTGTACAGTGTTCTTTGGATTCCTCAGATGGATACCTTTATTCTCCTGAAAAGACAAAAATAAAACTCTCCCAAAACCCTAGTCTTAGGGAGGTTCTCTTTTGGCAAGTTTTATCTGATCAAATGAAAAGCATTTGTTAGTTTTATAGATTAGTTTAGAATAAACAGCCATGTGCTCCTTGATGAATTAACATCTCTTCTAATTAAGAGGTGTCTTTTTTAATTAAGAGGTTTCCCTGTTCAAATTAAATCTGTATCAATTTTGATGCTATCCACAGTTTTTCTTCTCCTGTGAAAGCAAAAGCAAAACCTCTCCCCAACATAACACATGTCTTGGTTTCAATTATGAGGTCAACACATCTTTAAAGTGTACCAGGTGATTTAATTCCATACTTTTTTCTATTATCCAATGTCTCTCCACAGATATTATTCGTTTCTCATTAGCATTTAGAAATTTGAAGTTAATAAAGCATTATGCAATCTATTTCTGCAATTCTTTATCATCCTTTTCTGTTTATTGAGCATATTTTTTAGAGTTCAGTTTGATCTTTCTATAACTGCCTACCCTGTAGGGTTGTGTGGTATACCTGTAATATGTATTATATTATAATAAGAAAACCCTGTTTCATTTTCTTAGAGACATATTCTGGAGCATTGTCTGTCTTAATTTGTACAGCTATACCCAGGATGGACATACATACTAGAAAAAATGTGTGGTTACCAAAGCACCCTTTTCCAAACTCAAATCAGTATCCCACTCAGAATCTGAATAGGTATTGTGGTAGTAAATTATTTATGATTTAATAAAGATTCCCTGAAATATCAGAATGCAAAATCAGCCACTCTAGTAGTGGCATGCACATTTAATACCAGAACTCAGGATGGATCTCTGAATTCAAGGCCACCCAGGGATACATGAGAGCAAATCAGTCTAAAAGATTGACAGAGATCACACCTATAATCACAGCCCTAGAGAGGTATATAAAAGACAGGAGCTCGGTGTCTTAGGTTGCATTCTAAGATAATATCCTATCTCTGCATTAAAAGTTCTATAGGGGAATGCTTAGAGGGTAATAGGACGAGAATTCAGTTAAGCTTTGTGTCTATGATCCATATGTATAATCTGTAATTCCTCTTACACCAAAGCCAATTCTCTCTCATATTCAGCTGTTAATTCCCTGGGACTATTTAAGCCCTTGACATCATCTAAGGTTGTGTTTAAATTAGTAAGTTGATCAGGTTTTATCCCAATAATGTGGCATAGATGGGAATTGTCTCCTAGAAATCTCTGAAAATCATTAAGAGTCTACAATCTATTTCTCCTAATTTGTATCTAATTTTTTGTAAACCTATTGTATAGCCTAAATAATTAGTAGAATCTCCTATTTGTATTTTTAGGAGCTATTTGTAATCCCAACAAGGCAAAATTTGCTTTACTTCATGAAACATTCTTTTAAAACTATCTAAATTTGACTGTCCCTGAAAGGTTCAGTTGAGCATTTCCTACATCATAGCAGTCTCCATCATTCTAATATTTATAAATAGCAAAAAGCAACAGGCCACAAACAAAAGCAACATTGGAATAACAAGTTTTCATAATAGCCAACAGCCTGTTTATAAATTTCTCATTAAATTAACCCCATGTTAGCTTGTATTCACAGTGTTTTCAAATTTCCTACAGTGTAGGTAAATAAACAAGTGCTTTAAAATTATCTACTGCTTTTATTCACAAAAGACTGCCACCACATTAAGGTCCCAATAACATACATAGACTCATATTAGGTACAAATGCTGCTTGGCCAATGACTAGGATTTCTCATCTGCTAGCTCGGTCTTAATGATCATAAATCTATATATTTTACAAGACTTATCTTATTGGACTCCTTCCACAGGTGTCCTCATACCCAGGATCACATGGTGGCTCAGAGCAGAGAACAGGAGGAAGAGCAAAGGGGAATTCCTGATTGTCCTTGCTTAAATATGAGTTTCCCTGCTATGTCACTTCCTGCCTGGATTACCACTTCTTTACTACATTTCCCAGAATCCTCCTTGACTCTTGGTCCTGTCTAACTTGCTGCCTCATTGTCCAAACAGTACTTTATTCAACAATCAATAAGATGAACATACACAGAAGTACATTCCCCATCACTTCTTTTTTTTTGGTTTTTTCGAGACAGGGTTTCTCTGTGGCTTTGGAGGCTGTCCTGAAACTAGCTCTTGTAGACCAGGGTGGTCTTGAACTCACAGAGAGCTGCCTGCTTCTGTCTCCAGAGTGCTGGGATTAAAGGTGTGCGCCACCAACGCCCAGCCCCATCACTTCATGATAAAGGTCTTGGAGAGATAAGGGATAACAGGAACATACCTAAACATAATAAAAGCAATATACAGCAAGCCAGCAGCTAACATCAAACTAAATGGGGAGAAACTCAATATGATTCCCCTAAAATCAGGAAGAAGACAAGGCTGTCCACTCTCTCCATACCTCTTCAATATTGTCCTTGAAGTTCTAGCTAAAGCAATAAGACAAGAAAAGGACAATAAAGGGATACAAATTGGAAAGGAAGAAGTCAAAATTTCACTATTTGCAGATGATATGATAGTCTACATAACTGATCCGAAAAACTCTACCAGGGAACTCCTACAGCTGATAAACACCTTCAGCAAAGTGGCAGGACACAAGATTAACTCAAAAAAATCTGTAGCCCTACTATATATGGATGACACATTGGTGGAGAAAGAAATCAAAGAAACATCACCCTTTACAATTGCCACAAACAACATAAAATACCTTCAGGTAACACTAACCAAAAAAGTAAAAGACATGTATGGTAAGAATTTTGAGTCTTTAAAGAAAAAAATTAAAGACGATATCAGAAAATATAAGGATCTCCCATGCTCTTGGATAGGTAGGATCAACATAGTGAAAATGGCAATCTTGCCAAAAGCAATCTACAGATTCAATGCAATCCCCATCAAAATCCTAGCACAATTCTTCACAGACCTTGAAAGAATAATTCTTAACTTTATATGGAAAACAAACGACCCAGGATAGCCAAAACAACCCTGTACAATAAAGGAACTTCCAGAGGCATCATCATCCCTGACTTCAAGATCTATTATAGAGCTATAGCCCTGAAAACAGCTTGATATTGGCAAAAAAATAGACAGGCAGACCAATGGAATCGAGTTGAAAACCTTAATATTAACCCACACACCTATGAACACCTGATTTTTGACAAAGAAGCTAAAGTTATACAATGGAATAAAGAGAGCATCTTCAACAAATAGTGCTGGCATAACTGGATGCTGGCATGTAGAATACTGCAGACCATTATGGCCTTGGTACTTGACAGACAGGTACCATATACTCCTGGAAACTTCCTGTACACAGAGAGGGGTGCTCTTCCAAGATGACTCAGAGAAGCCACCACAGACCTTTGATGGCATCAGATAGCCCAATACCTCCCAAGTAAGACATCTTTGTGTATTCCATGTAATATAATTGCAGACACTACTATCAACCATGTGCACAGCCTGCCTTGTGTAAGGATATTCACATATGCTTCCCACATGTTTTCTCCACATGGGAATAGCAGGGAAGTGATATTTTAGCTTTAAGTCACACTTCACAGTGAAGGAAGAAACCCCATAACAGGCCATGCAGCCATAAACAGGAAGACTGAAGATTTGAAACTAGGGCCTCCAATCCCCTCCTTACATTCAAGATGCCCTTAGGAACTTACCTGCCCATAATGCCAAGAAAACTCATGTACAAGGTATTGGTTAAATTATTTTACAGCTGGGGCAACTGAGTCCATCATGTCCAAATCCTCATTCTGTGTTTCTGGAGTATGGAAACCCCTCTTAACAAGATTTTAGCATGGCCCTTGGCTCTGTGCCCCAAACCTGGGAACAGGGTTTTCATAGGTTTATGAGCATAGTGGCAGGCAGACAGAAACAGGGTCTGCATACAGAAGAAAGCCATAGCTACACACAACAGTATGACTGTATGAACTCCCAGAATGTCCTTTTCTGTGATTACTTCATATTGAGGGCAGGCCCTAAGAGCTTTATAAATAGTAATGGCTAAGCTCTGTGCTTTCCTCAACCTAAGGGAAAGCCCCTTCCTCCTGTTTCTGTGCTCTTCAGGCTTTACATGAACCCAGGGTTGGGGACCAGTTCAAGCAATGGGGCCTGTGAAAAACATGATGTAAAAACCTAGAGACAGTCCCTCACTGACACCTGGACACTACCTGATGTAGGTGGAAGGACCCAAGAACTGGGTTTCTACCCTTGTGCAACATTGACACCTGTGGGTATGGAAAGAGCTGTGCATATGAGTCATAGGATTTGGAAGCTCTAAATATCAGAGATGGGTAAGCACACTAAATGTGAGTTGGTAGTCATCTGTCAGACGTGTAGTCAGGCTGGTTCTGGCCCTGACATCCTGGGGAGGCCAGATATCAGCTTTGGTCAGAGTCCACAATCTATATGGCCTTATATTATTATTACTTGTATTTTCATTTGATTTTTGTTTGTCTGTATGGACGAAGTTCATGTGTGAAGTCAGGTGAAGGTGTTACCATGTGCCTGTTGAGGTCAGAGGGTATCATTCAGGAGTTGTTGCCTCTTTAAACATTACTGTGGGTATGGCTGAGCAAGCGTGAGTCATTAGGCCTGTGAAGCAAGTGTCTCTCCTGCTGACCCATCTTGTAGACTCAAGACGAGACATGGGCTGGCATGAAGAAAATATACATTTTATGTCTTCAGGGTAGAGTCTACATCACAGGATTGCTTTAGCTTCACATTAATGGCAATAAACTACCACTCCACCAACATAGGACATGAGTATCTACAGAAATGCTTGTCTGTCTTCATCCATGTATTCTTCGGTTATAATTTTTTCCAAAGTCCATTAGATAATAAACCATTATTAAGAAAATGAAATAAAGGGCATCATTTCAGGACCTGGATACAACTATACCCTAAGACAGATGGACTCTATGAGTTTTCATTTCAAATCCTAATTCACCCTGGCTTCATTGTTTTATACTCTTACTCAAGGGTACTAGGTTCCTCCCTCTCAGCCAAACTTACCCTGCTTTGTCCACTCAAACTTCATGTGCCTCCTTGCAATGGCAATGTGGATCACACAGCCACACTATAAACATGGCCAATACCAAGGTAGGAAGGATGTGAATAATTTAGCCAGCCTTGCTGGCTTCGTGAGGAAGAAACACTAACCATTGACAGCACAGTGGCCATGGACCCATGCATTTTCTTCATTTGTTTTTAAAGTTGGTGGAGCTTTCTTCTCTGAGTAATAGGTATGTGGGGCAACGTTAAACAAAATGATCATGGAAGCTGGTTTTAAATACATGTGCTTGAGTCGCAAAGATGGAGGTAGTTCTTTTTATTGACCCCCTCGCAGCAACCACTCACAGAGGCTGGTTATGCCTAGAAGATATCATGAAGGCATTCAGATGAAGAGAGGGGGCAGATGGGCAAAGTGATTTGGGAACAACAGTTTTACCCCACTTATTGCATGACCATAAACAGGAGTCTTTACCTCTGATATTTCAAATGATGAAATGTGCTAGACTAGGCAAACACTTTGAGCTTTCCCACCAGAACATTCTCCTATTCATACATTGTGGGTCATTACCCAGCTCACACTGAACCAACCACTTCATTGCAGCCTCAAGTTCCACAGCTCTTGGCCTTAGTCTTCACACAAGGTCATCACCATTCATCACTGCCACTCAAACAGCCTGGGTGACAATTGGGTTGGAGTATCTTGGCTCACCTTACATATTTTCTTTGGAGTCTCCTGAGAACATTCTGAAATGAGAACTTGCTTCTCATCCCATGATTACAATATAAGCTCCACTGTCACCTCATCATCACAGGAGACCAGACAGAAAAACAAGGATTTAATGGGCATCCCTGTCCAACCTATGAGTAGGACTTCACCTATATTAGAGTTTTTAGGAGGCTTGGGGGAAAGATTCAGAGGGAAGGTGCTGTTCATGTTAGGGAAGTCCTGATATAACTAATTTGAAGACAGATGATATTGTGTCAGATGAATGACAACCAAGGTCCAAGTGGGTTCTGTTGACTGTTCAGATTTTATGCATCAGTGACTTGTCTTGGTGTATGTAGAAAGGCTTGTTACTAGAGTCTAGGCTCAACAGTGGCACAAGCCATAGCTACTTCCATAAGGATGGTGTTGCCCCCAAGCTTGTTGGAGACAAATAGTAGGAACCTGAAACTGTTCTCTGAGTCAGGGTCTGAAGCTAGCTTAATGGAATATGTGATAGTATAGTGAAGCAAAAGAACAGATTTAGGTGACATGAGGAAGAGTAAATATGTTTCAGGAAGAAAAGGCAACAAGCAGAGAGGACCTGAGCATGTAGACTTTGGGTCGGCTTTTCTTTCCAAGACCCACCCCTCTGCAACCTGGCTGTGTCTCTAAAAGTTCCCTCCCTCCCTGACCTTGCCTGAACAAGTCAACTGCTTTTCCTCACTCATAATTGCATGTAGGTCTGTCTGACATTTTTTAATTCACCATAAAATGTTGTTTGCTGTGACATTTTCCCCATGCTTAACTCCTATCCCTCTCCATCCCCACCCCTTGCTATTGACTTCCTCCTTCTTTTTACTTTCAGGTCATATGCATTCCCTGCTCTTTCTTTCCCTTTCTTCTCTTCCCTCAATATTTCTTCTCCTCTCCTGGCCTCCTTATTATATGACCCACATACATTTGAATACACACACACACACACACACACACACACACACACACACACACACACAAGAACCTCATTTACATAAGACAGAAAATAGGATATTTCACCTTTCTGAATCTGGATGATTTTGTTTAGCACACTGACTTCCAGTTCATTCATATCCAAAAATGTTATGATTTCCTTTTTCCCTGTGGCTGAATGAAATTCCCTTGTGCACTTGGCTTCAATTATTTAATCCACTGAGGATGGGTGGGCATCTCTACTGTTTCCATTCTTATCTATCGTAAATAGAAGCACATGTGTCATGTAGGACAGTCAAGTATAAGAGTAGCAGGCATTCACTGTAATTCTTGTTTCCTCTCCCTCCTATGACAATACAAGTGTCAGGATCAAAGATATTCCAACTTGGTAGTCTTTTCCTGCTCACTGAGACCTCAGAATCTCTTTTTTTGGAATATTGGTAGTGCCCTGAATAATATAAATTTTGTATTCTGTCTCTGAAGGTGAGGCAACAAAGTTGCCACCATCTAGCTCATCCCAGAAGTAACCCTAATAAACACTATACCTGAAATAGCAGATACTGCTGGGAAAGGACATTGTTGCCTTTAAGGGTGGCTTACTGAGAAATGTGCAGACATGCCATTCCTTCCACACTCACTTATATTTTTAGAAGTAAAGACTGCTCCAGTGTTATGTCCTAAGAGAGTCTTGCCAATATATGCAAAGAATGAATTTATCAAAATGAGATTTGTAAGAGTGTACACTTCTTAAACAATGCTAGCAGTTGGGAAATATTCCCCTGTCCTACTTTCTCTAGCATTTTGAGGGAGCATCTGCCCTTATCCTGCTCCATTGCAAGAACTAAAATGGGCACCATTAACTGGTTTGCAATTATCACACAAGAGAGGATGTGACTCCTTTCACTGTTCAAGTTTCTAATACTAACCATCCTATCATTTTCATATCTTTACTGCTGATTTACATAATTCAACTAAAGTGTTGTGTCAAAACTATTAGCATATGTTTCAGCACTTTTCTTCACCTTTTGTATTGATCAGTGTTGACTTACTGGCAGTAAAGGGCATCAATCCACCTGGCTTAGATGTCCATAAACTCCACACCTCTCTTCTCTGCTATAGAAGAGCTGTGCTAACTGATAAACAGCTCTTACTAGAACAGGAAAGCTCTGCACGTGCTGCCTTCAACCTTGTCAATATTTAAGCAACTTCCAAAGAAGAAGAAAGGAACCATCCTCTCATTTCCCCAGCTGGAAAACTGCAGCAGAGAGAAAAGGGTGTAAGGTTCAAATTTACTAGGGAGTTGTGTGGCCAGTTGGAGCTATCTAAGCAATGCTAGCTAAGGTGGTCTTGTCGGTGCCAATATAATAGGTAGATCCTCTCTGCCTCAGAGCCAGGTTACAGTATTGTGATGGCATTTATTTTATAAAAGAGCTTTTAATGCTTATTTTTATTTCTGTGTATGTATCTCTGTGTAAATGGGTGTGTCCCCAGAAGGCAGAAGAGGGTGTCAGATTGCCTGGAGTTGCAGATGGCTATGAGCCATCCAATGTGGGTGCTGGAAACCAAATCTACTCATCTGCAAGAGTAGCAAGCACTCTTAACTGATGAATCATCTCTCCAGTCTCTTCACTGCATTGAAAACACAAATAGTATATAGCTATACATAAATGTTTTTCTATGAAAACTCAAGCACACACACACACACACACACACACACACACACACACACACACACACACACACACACACACACACACATATATATATATATATATATATATATATATTCATGCACACATGTATATACAATGTATATATGTATGTGTTCATTGCAAACACCCTTAATAGAAGACATTACTTCTTTCAATATTACTTAAAGATACTCAATACATAACAGGAAACAGAAACAAAGGTTAGTCTTCACAGTTGTACGATTTCAGCACACAAGATGAACGATGGACTGAAACATCACTGTACAACCTGAACAAAACATATATCTTAATCCTAATCTAAAATGTTCTACACACAAAGACATTAAGCATATTATAAATTGTGGAGAAAGTAGCAGGTAAAACCATGTTACAACCAATATTTTAAAGAACCATTTTAACCCATGGCTCATCTTAAAAATTATGGATTTTTGTTGTTACTGTTGTTGTTGATTCCTGTTTTTTAACCCTGAGTTAATGATTTCTTTGTTTCTCAGTAGAGATATTTTCTACACTAACATCCCAATTTCTTCACTTATGCTGTCTGACTTATTCCATTCATTTATTCCATTCATTCCTCAATTCTTCTCCAACCTCTTCTATTAGGACACTATCTCCTGCTGCAATGACAAATCAATTTCTCTGGGCCTGATTACAAGCTGCCATTGTAGGACTCCTGTTTTCCACTTTACTAGTAAGAACATTATTTTGCCTCTTTGTCTTTCCTTGGTTCTAGATATTTCCATTTCTTATTTCATTCTCTCAACTAACTTTCTCAGACTCACATTGAGGATTGCATTAATAGGCACAGACCCTCAAGTCACCACTGAAAGAGGCATACACGGTCAATTTGAATTGCTTGGCTAACTAATCGATTGTTTTGCTGATAAATGCTCAAAATATATTAGTACAAAGTCATCCTGGAAACAGTGCATGGACCTACATGTGTAGACACATTTCCTAACCTAAGAGTCTCAGGTTCTGTATCTGTAAAATGGAGGTGGTGGCAATCCTCCCTCACTGACTTGTTGCAGAGACAGATAGAAACAGTCCAGGGAATCTGACTTCTCTGAAACAAGGAGGATGAGAGCTCATCCCTATTGATGCAGGCTCTAATTGATGACGGCTTTTATAGAAGGCCATCAGACCCTGGAGATGGATATGGAGTTATTTCAGGAAATTTGATATGGGCTTTAGGCAAAGAACAGCATTCTCAGACCTTTGAACTCACTGAATCACAGCAGATTCAACCTCTTTTTACCTCAAAATGATATGAGGTGAGTTAGTGCTTCTTTGCTCACAGAAAATGGAATAACCATCTGAAGAGACAACTTCAATGTCAGAGACAGATGTGTAAACCATGCCTTACCCCACAGAGCTTAGAAGTTCTGAAACAAGGCTCATTCGTGCTTGAGAAAGTCTGAGGCAGGGACAGTCTGGACAGTTCACACATCTGGGTTCACACAGTCTATAATTTCAGGCTCAAGGTGAAAGTGCCATTTGTCCTCATACCTATAGCCTTTCTCTAAAACTAACTCTTTTCTTCTTTAAATATAGCCAGGAGAATAAGTCCAAGTTCCTTCAAGGGACAGGAAGCTGGAATCCACACCCCTTATTCTCAAGCAGTGTTTTCACTGAGTGTTTAGTCATAGGGTCTTAGTTTCAAGTTCTGGCTCTAAGGTCTATTATTTCCTCCCTTGGTAGTCCTTTGAGGCTGAGAATGTAGAGGCTCGCAGTTCATAAAATGATGCAGTGAGGACAAGAGGCAAAGGAGGAGAGCTGCATATGCTGTAAGGAGGAACAACAAGAGGGCATTATGGGTTGGGGCTGGAATCAAGTCAATGGACTCAGAAAAACAAATGTTGAAGCAAAGATGGAACTGAAGATGCCCCTGGTTGTGACTGCCTCTGTGAGTCTGTGAGTTTCTGTCACTTGCTTTAGGGGGTATAGTACAATGAGGCCATTTTTAGTGGACACTTAATTCCCAGATACTGCCTGACCTCTGTACTTGCTTTACAAATCTGTCAAAGTGGAGACCCTCTGTGGCATAAATTCCAAATCTTTAAAGTATTCAAGTGAGTGAAAAAATGCCATGTTATGTCTCTTTCAAAAGAATGTTGTATGCAGTATACTGTTGTGTGCATGCTGCATGTGTGCACTCCAGTGCATACAGCTTCACATATGTATTCAGAGTGTTGGTTGGTTGATTAAGAGGTCAACATCAGGAATCTGCCTCAATCTTTTGCCAAATTAATTTTTGAGATAGGATTTCTCACTGAACCTAGAACACATAGATTTAGAAGAGTCTTTCTGGAAAAGTTAAATATAATTTTAACATTTTCAATATATAAGGATAGATAGGAAAAAGAAGAAGTCAAGAACCTGTGCAAAAGGATCTCTAGAGACTACAGGTTTCTTTCAAAGAGAACATGGACCAGCATGTATGAGACCCTGGTTTGTGTCATCATCACTGAGGGAGAGAGAAACTATAGAATTCTCTGCAATTGTGAAGACATGAGCTATGAGATCTTGGGGTAGTTACTTAATCTCTCTATACCCAGGTCTTCTCATGTTGCAAACAGTGTAATTTGTCTCCTAGCACTGTTGTAATGATTAAAGAGATTAAACCACATACAATATTTTAAATGCCCAAGGGTAATATGTGATACAAATGTTAGCAATTTTATTCATTATTAATCTATGGCCAGTAAATATCTCACATGTGCTAAATATGTATGACCCAGAGACTTCTAATACATATATGTAAATTTGGTGGAAGATATGTACATGTTGACATTGGCTAGAAGTTGTTGATACAGCACATAGACAACAGCTTTGTGTCCACACAGATAGATTGAAACCAGGGCAACCTGCAAAGTCTTCTGAGCCTGTGTTCAGTGTGACTCTTGTTTTCTGCAGGCCTAATATTAGCCCCATGAGCAATATCGCTGTTTCCTTGGGAATCACATGTTTTCTCAGTGTGGACTACAGCCAGAACAGCCATTCCTATGTAATCATGTGGACATGCTCGAGAAAAACAATAATGAACATCCTTGCCTCAGTAGACAGGTAAGGATCCCTGACTTTAATCGGATTCCTATACTTGGGAGGCAGCATGGTCATAGAAACAACCAGATTAGCTCTGGATGTCAATTCTGTCACAACTACCAGCCCTGTCACTCTGCAGATTCAACTTTTGAGGCCTCAGTTTCCACATCTGTGCATTAGAATAGTAGATACCTGTACTCATCGGGTTCTAGGATGAAGACATGAGAAAATACACATGTTCAGCTTAGAACCTAGAATATGCTAAATGCTCAAGAGCCATGAGACCCACACTAACCCTTACAATGTTCATTACCAATGCTGAGGCAAGAGGATGACCTCTCCAACAATAATAATGAATTTCCTATAGTGCCTTTCACCTGGGTCAATGAGCCTCATGTTTATGAACATGGTAACATTAATCCATCTTCAGTGGCAGGAGGCTAGAAAATTAGATGCTAGCATGGACTCTGTCCTCAATTAATCTCTACCCTCTGGAATAGTCCTACAGTGAGAACTTGACATCCTAATCCTGTCATTTACTGTCACTGGTCTCTGTTGTTCCCCAAAATTTCCATCCTCAAAATTCCCATGGCTTACCAGTAATATTCTGGCATCTACTTCCTGTGGCATCTACATGGCATCTCTGTAACTCCAACTTCTTTCTCTCTGTATCTTCGTTTTGGTTTCCAGCCTGGCTCTATTCTGCTTGGCCATTGGCCAAATCAGCTTTATTTATCAACCAAAAAACACGACACATATTCATAGCATACAGAAGGATATCCCACATTGTAAGGATAACTCTTTCCTCCAGCCGCCTGAATTCTGCCCACCGCCCCATTAGGGCCCCAAGTAAGACAGAGAGACTTATACTAGTTACAGTGCTGCTGGCCATGACTAGGATTTCTTATGTGCTTGCTCTGTCTTAAGTATCAACCATAGCCATTAATCTATATATTTATAAAGACTTATTGATGGGGAATGTACTACTGTGTATGTTTATCTCATTGATTATTTAATAAAGTTCTATTTGGCCAATGAAACAGCAAGTTAGACAGGACTAGGAGTCAAAGAGGATTCTGGGAAATGTAGTAGAGAAGTGGTGATCCAGGCCAGAAGTGACATAGCAAGGAGACTTATATTTGAGCAAGGTGAAATAGGAAATGTCCCTTTTTTCCCTTCGCCTCCTCCAGTGGTGGGATGTGAGCCACTGGCAAGGAGGGATGCCAATAAGACGTCCGATAAGTCTTATAAAATATATGGATTTATGATAATTAAGACTGAGCTAACAGATGAGAATCCTAGTCATTGGCCAAGCAGCTTTGAACCTAATACAAGTCTCTTTGTGTATTAATTTGGGCCCTAACTCGGGCGAGTGGCTGGCATAAAGAGCACATGTGGCGGTGGGGCTCGGCGGCTTTTGGCAGAAAGATTTATCGTAACAACTTATCTTAGGAAGGATGCCAGCTCCATGAGTCCTCTTCCCAGGATCAGAAGGCAGCTCTACAGACAAGAGAGGAGGAGGAAGAGAGCAATTTCATGCTTGTCCCTGCTTATATTCTGAGTCTTCCTGCTATGTCACTTCCTGCCTGGATCACAAGACTTCTCTTTACTACATTTCCCAGAATCCTCCTCGACTCCTAGTCCTGCCTAACTTGCTTCCCTATTGGCCAACAGTATTTATTAATCAACCAATAAAACAAACATATACACAGAAGGACATTCCCATCACCATGTCATCTACCCTTCTTAGTCTAACAATAATAAAAAAGTTATCAAGCAAGAATTAGAGTTAAAATATTTAGTCTATTTGTATTTGTCAAAATAAAAGAAAGTACTGTATCATCTATCCCATCTGTGTAAGTCTAAAGTTTTATATCTAATTTATCTTTTATCAAAACTGAGGAAGACTATTATCACTACCTGTCTTCAACTCCATCAAAGACCCCAGAAAATATAATATTACCTAAGTAAACTGGATTGTAAGCAACTTTAAAAACATTAAATGACAGATATATTTGGCTGCCTGGACAGTCACCCAAAGTTCTTTGTAACATTGGGGCATCCAGCTTCAGCCTATAGGCCATACTATATATCAGACTTTTCAGTGAAGCAGAAAAATTTTCATATCTGTCTTGCCTTGTACCAACAAATTCATCAGTTACTTTCTTCTGTGTGCTACAACATATCTGGCAGTTTCCTCTGTGAAGCAGGATTGAAGGACCATCCTCTCTTGTCTTGACAAGTTCAGCAGTCATTTTATTATGGTACTGCATGCCCAGTTTATTCAGCAAGCAGTCAAGCAATCCAGGCAAGAGCGGTTTCTTGCCCAAATGACTGGCAAACTCCATCATCCTCTTGAAGTAATTGGTGTTGCCAGGAGCAGACATGTCTCATACTAAGAAAAGTCTAAGTTCTTAAAACATTTTAAATGCCACATACTGTAGGTCTTTGAAGTGTTTGAAGATTACCTATCCATCTGAAATATATCTCTGTATATCTAGAAAACTTAAATACATGAATATAAGTTTGGCTATTATAGATGATTATCTATTTTATTGTAATTTTTTATTAGTTCAAATTAGGAACAAGCTTGTTTCACATGTCAATCCCTCGCCCTCTCCCACCCCTACCCCCACCCCTACCCTACCCCAACCTACTCCCCACCCCATCCACCATCCACTCCCCAGCAGGGCCCTTGACAGGGGCTCCCCAAAGTCCACCAAATAGATGATTATCTATTAACCTGTATTTCTTAATTATACATTATATTTTTAAGTGAGCTAAATAAACATAATTCCTTAAACAAGAATAGAAATATACATATAGGATAACAAAATAGACCTTTTATTTGTACCAATAAACCAAAATCCATACTAATGTAAAGTACTCATTTAAATATAATATCCATTAACCAATTATAACCAACCCCCACTAAATAAAAACAAACATTTATAAACAGTATTTGGGAATTTGGCACTAGTTTTCTAGACAACTTCCTGTGACTGTGGCACTGATAATCTTATCCTGAGACAATTTAGAATTATGCTAACTAAATCTTCACTGTATTAGTTTGAGAGGTTGCATCATCTCATTCAGTTGCCTTTACAGTTCTGCATGTTGGATCATCTGGGCTTTGCTATCATTGGAAACCTCTCTTGATCTTACTTGAACAAACCATTGAGTCTGGAATGTATCCACAGTTTCTCATCTTCTGTGGAAACAACAGCAGAACCTCTTTTCCAAACCAACATGTCGTTAGACCAAATTTTGAAGCCAAGATACCTTTATGTTGCTCTAGCTTAGCAGCCCTCACAATCAAATGTCTCTCATCACTTAGCTCATCAATAGACAAAAATTCAAAGAAAACACAATAATATACATAATCCAGACTCTGTGTATTTTCCATCTTTACATGGCTTCTATTTTTTGCTCTATTATGTTTTAATATGTATTTTATTATCTATACACCTTTAACCTATGAGTGTCTCCATTCTTTTTCCTCTCTCTCTCCTAAGCATATGTACATTGTGTAAACACAACATAACCTGTTTAGAGGTTTCTTTTTTGTCTGAATCTGTTATTATTGTATAGCTTGATCTTTTTGCAACCATAGGAGTGTTTAAAATGCTAAGTATCATGGTCACAGTGACTCTGGATACTGGCTCTACCCAGCTCAACTTTCCAACATGGCAGAGGTTCATTCACCACCAGATCTGGTACTGCTGGGATGGAGAGGGTTTCTGGGCACAGTGTTGACAGTAATACATCCCTCTGGTCCCACTTTCTGCTTCCTGATCTGCCAAGATGTGACAGAGGCATGTTGCAAGCTGTCAACACCACAGACTATGCCTCTACTACTGTGGTATCCTCCCCACCTTGACAGAACTATAGCTCATAAGACATAACCTTAAAAAATTCTTCCTTCATTCAATCATTTTGGTCACAGTGACAAGGACTCATTTAATACAGAAAATGACTATCACAGAAGAGGATTGTTACTCTGGTCAATTGGTCATGACTTTAACTACATAGGACTGATTTACAAGAGATGTGTAAAAACTCTCAAGCTCTGGTGCTACCAAAGTGCCACAGTTCTTTAAGAATATTTTACTATGCCATACTGATGGGAGTTGTGAAATCCAGTTGCTCACACAAAAGCAAAAAGGAGTTTCAGAGGAGATAAGAAGGAACCTATGGATGATGAGCTAGAAGCTTTTCATGCTACATTAGGTAAAGATTCAGACTGTGCTTAGCCCACATCCTTTAAATCAGGATGGGACCAAATTTTAAGTAATAAAATAACAATTTATCAGAGGAAATTTCAAGACAGAATACCGGTCAGGCTATGGCATGGTTGTGACATGCTCCTTTTAGACAGCTATATGATAAAATTTCAGAGCAAATATTAACACATAACGGTATTTTAAAAACATTTAGTTTATTAAAGTATGGAAAGTGGGTGTGGTGAAAGTTGTGGACCAAGCAGGGCACACAAAATGATTGTAATTTCTAAGGAAATACTCCACATTTTCTCCAGAAAGGCATCTGGAGAGCAATAAAAACTCTAGGTAGGAATGGAAAACAAACTTGAAAGACTAGTTTGAAAAGATTCCAGGACACTCTGCTGAAGGGAGTGTTTTCTTGGGTTCTGCCATGTAGGCCATTGAACCCCTCTCCAGTTATGGTCTACAGTAAATCGGAAGAGCATTGCTATTAGCAACTTCTGTGGTGCTGTTTCTATAGTCATTAGGAATGTAAGAGTGTGGGGTCATTAAAGTTTGCACTGTGGATCCAGAAAAAAATAACTTGGGTTGGAAGGCAACATATAACAGGGTCAAATTCCCTGCCTGAGTGCTTGTGTGTGCACTGCATAAGGCTGTGTAGGTGATTTCTAAGTTACACTTGAGACCTCAAGATGTTGGAAATGCCAGAAATGTGGAATATCTTCAAAGAAGGCTGCAGACACCTCCTTTTAAACTATCCTCATGGACATAAGAAACTACCCAACTAGATGACATTTAAGGAAGAGGACAGTCTGGCTTACAGTTCCAGGGCAATCCTTCCATGGTGTAAAGGAAAATATGTGGCAGGAGCAGGAGGCCAGATGCTCACATTGTATCCACAGTCTAGAATCAGAGTATGACCAGGTACAAGGGAAGAACATAAAACCACAGGGTCCACTCTCAGTGACCCATTGCCTCCAGCAAGGTTCTACATTCTAATGATTCCAGACTTCTCAAACATTACCACCAGCCTTGGACCAGGTGCTCAAACAAATGAGCCTTTGCAGGTCATTTCACATTTAAATCATGCCTAGAGCATCCATGTGGAGACACTGTGTGCAGTAGAAGTGTGGCCGAAGAAGCAGGAATCCTTAGGTGAATAATGACACTTTACCTCCTTTACCTGAAGGATCGAATGGGAATTCAGCAAGTTTTTGTGAAAATGTTTTATAGATGGGAGAATGAGTCAAGGAAACATGGTGGGAGAAGTCCTGGATCAGATATCAAGAGCTTTGCAGCACCTGGCAGGAAACAAAGGCTTCAGGGTCACAGGCATAGCATCTGCAGCTAGTACGCCCTCTGTTCTTTTGTATATTTCAGAAAAGGAAGAGCCAAAGGAATTCAGAGAGTCTATAGGGGGAGAGAGTTATCCCCAACCAAGGTCTCAGGATCCCTTACACATCTATGTCCAAGGTAAAATCTGGACCCTCAGCCCTTTGGGAAGCTCTCCTTACTACAATTAGCACAGATATGCTAGGAAGGTCCCAGCAGCCCTTCCTCTGGCACAAAATGTTTGTGGCTATGAAACAGGTGGGAATAAAATACCTTCTGAGTACCAACTCTCTGCATTGATAGGGAGGAAGCAGGAGAGGAACACAGAAATAAAGTCCCCTAACCAGTCTGCTTAAGAGTACCTTAAAATCTCCAGCTTATGATGCAGAAAGCTTGACTCTGGATGGGTTTCAGTAAAAACACTTGAGCACAGCCAAGATCTCTGTGTCCCCAGGGATTTTGTTCTGTTCTATCCAACAAACCATGACTAGAGAAATTCAGAGTCTACAACATTCAGAAATCTTTAATATTTTAGGAAGATAAAGCAGAAGGTTACAAGAGAAAGAGGATGGGAACTTAGAAGCTAACAGAAGACCTAAGATTGTATGAGGATGAGAACTTCCATGTGAGCCATGAAGAACAGTCCAGAAGGGGCTTGCTAGGACACAAGTGGGAAGGGTGTGAGGGAGGCATGCATGAGATTTCTTTTTTAAGCAAAGAAAGCAAGCAAAGTGACTGCTGAATAGAGGGATCTCACTGTGAGGTGACTTTTTACAAGAGTGATGTTTGGAGAGGTTGTCAAAGAGGAGCAGGCTCGATTCATCTCATAGGTCATGTATTCATTGTGACTTCTCTGTGGTAATTAAATCTTCTCAGATGTCATGATTTGAAATCCCTAAAAATAACACATCAGATATATGACTTAGCCTAAAAAGTGCTAGCCATGCAAGCATGAAGACCTGAGTTTGACCCCAGAAATCCCATCAAAACATCTAGCATGGTGTGTACACTTGCAATTCAAATGTGGAAGAGTGAAGTTAGGAGGATCTCTGGGCCTCACTAACCAGCCAATCATGCCTAGTCAGTGAGTCTTGGGCCAAGTGAGATAAATTATTTCAAAGTTAAGGCAGCAACACCCAACATTGATATCCAATCTCCATGCACGCACGCGCGCGCGCACACACACACACACACACACACACACACACACACACACACAAACCACACCATCCATTGACTTCTGCTACTTCCTTTTCTTCATGAACCCAATCCTATGTGACTTACTGCAATCTCCCTTGCTCTTTTCTGACTCTCCCACTAGAATGTGGGAATGTTCAGACACAAGATATATGTTGTTTCCTATTTTACCTCAAATACCAGATGATTTTCAAGGCTGCAGGCTGGCAGGGAAAAAATTATGAATTTGGCCCAACTAGTGTTATTCTGCCACATTCTATGGAAGCAGATGAGCAAGTCCAGCAGCCATCCCAAGGACATCAGGAAGCTTTACTGAGGTGGCAGCATCTGACAGAGGGAGAAGGGTAACACTCCTACCACACACTTGGCCTCAGCAGCTTTCTGTAAACAAGGGCAAATACAGCCACAGACTTTGCCAAATATCAAAGAACATTCTCTAGGACCCATACTAAAATCCATCTCCTCTGAAACTTCTTGAGCTAGTCCTGGACAGTTAAAATAACCTTCGGCACTACTATCTTCCATGTTCCTACTAATAAGGTCTATTGGGTCACACTTAAAGCACTTCACTGCTCTCCTAATCCAAAGTCCCCAAATTCTCATTCCTAAAAACAAAAACATGATCAAGACTATCACAGAAACACCCCACTCTTGGTACCAACTTCTGTCTTAGTTAGGTGTTTATTGCTGAGAAGAGACACTATGACCATGGCAACTCTTATAAAGAAAAACATTATTCAGGTGGGTATATATTTTTATGGGTTTAGTACATTATCATCATGGCAAGAAGCATGATGGCATGCAGGCAAACATGGTGCTTGATCCACAAGCAGCAGAAGGACACTGTGTGCCACACAGGGTACAGCTTGAGCATATGAGGCCACAAAGTCTGTCCCCAAAATGTCACAGCTCCTCTAACAATGTCACGACTACTTCAATAAGACCATACCTCCTAATAGTGCCACTCAGTATTCAAACATTCAGATACATGAGTCTATTGGGACCATTCCTATTCAAACTATCATAATCTGGAACCCACAAAAAGGCAGATGTGCTAATGACATCTGTGACACCAGCATTCCTACAGTGAGATAAAAGAGAGGAAAAACTGGAGAACTGCCCCTAAGTTCATTCTAGCCTGGAGTGAAAGAAATTACATTAGAGACTCTGAATCAACAAGGTGGAAGGAGACAAGAGACCTGACATAAAAAGGTTTTCTCAAACCTGGACAAATGTGCTGTAATATTAGTAATTTCCACACTCATAGCACACACATAGACAGGAACATTATATTTATTTTTATACAAATAAGAAAATTTATGTCAATGAAAACTTTAGTGTAAATGGCATAAAGTTATCAATAAACAAATGAAGCCCGACAGACTCTATTTAAGAAATAATACATCAAATTGCCTATTTTCTTAAGGAAAACACTCACTGGTAAAGGGACCCAGAGACTGAAACGCAAAGGAAGGAAGTCAAGCTTTCAGATAAATAGAAGCCAAAATAGATGACATAGGATTGTGGTATTTGATAAAATAAACTTTAGGTCAACGTTGGTTGCAAAATATAGATAAGTCTGCTACATATTTATGGAGGAAACATTTCACTAGGAAATATAACAATTGTAAATATGAGTGCACCAAATGTTGTGCCTCCCATAAACACAAAAGTGCAAATGGCCACACAAGGTTAGATGGATGCTGATTCAATAAAAGGGGCTGAAATCAATATCCTACTTCTGTTTGTAAAAGGGAGACCAAATAAAAAAATTAACAAAGAAACTTCAGGCCCTAATCAAACTATAGATTATCTGTAGAACATTACAGTCAGGTAATATAGAGTATACATTTTTCTCAAAGGTCCCTAGAATTATCTCTAAATTAGAGCATGTTTGGTGGGGATGTCTTCTGTAGGTATGTTTATCTTATTGGTTAATGAATAAAACACTGTTGGCCAATAGGGCAGCAAGATAGGTGGGACTAGGAAATGAGGAGAATTATGGGAAATGTAGGCAGAGTCAGTCACCATGTAGGGTGCTGAAGAAGTAACACTATAGAGGGCATTACCAGATAAGCCACAACTCATGGCAATATATAGATTGATAGACATGGGTTAATAATTAACACAGAGCTAGCCAATAAGAAACCTAAGCTAACCTTCAACAGTTTCACAAATAATGGAGGGTCTGCATGTTCATTTGGGGCTGTTGCAGCTGTGGGACCAAGATGGCAGAAAAGAATGTTCATAAGGTAATGCCACCAGCATCGTGGGTAGTAAGAACTTCCACATAATTCCTAACAAAAACATAAAAGGGTATTTTAAAAACAAAACAACAGAAGCAAGCACAGCTTCTTGGTAGCAGCATTTTCTCAGGTGAGCTCTGTTTGAGACAAGCAGAAGCCCAGGGCTCCTTTAAGAGCAGTTTGCCAACTAAGCAAACCAGCAAAGCCAGCAGCACAGCTCTCTGCCATGCTATTTAGCACATTAAGACGCGTGGCCAGAAAAGATAAAGATATACAGTAAAGACTGAGTCAGAGGAAATAGAAAATCCTCTAAAGCATTTACAGTGTGTTTAAAAATACGCATAGGCTTGGGAGAGAAAAGGAAAAAGGATAAGTTATTAAGAAAGGAATAAAGTAGCTGGTTGTGGTGGTGCATGCTGGTAGGATTTGCTGAGGGAGGCAGAGGCAAGCAAATCTCTGTGATTTCAAGGCCATCCTGGTGTACAGAGTGAATTCCAGGACAGGCAAAGGTTCACATGAAACCCTATCTCAGAAAATAAAAAACAACAAAAGAAAAAGAAATATAGTTAAATAATAAGCCACATAAAGATGGAAAATACACAGAGAGTCTGGATACTGAATGTTATTTATTATCTTTGAATTTTTTGATTGCTGAGGAAGGAGCAACAACTTCTAAAAGATATTTGATTATAAATGCTGCTGGATTAATCCAAATTATACATTTTGAAAATGCTTTGACTTCTAATTTTAAGTATAAGGACAGGTTACTAGGGAAAAGATGTTCTTTTTTTTTTCTTTCCACAGAAGATGAAAAGCTGTGGATTCTTTCCAGACTAACATGGTTTCATCAAGCAAGAGCCCTTGAAGCAATGGCCAGGTGATCCAACATTGAAGACACCTGGGACAATGCAGTCTCAGACTACTACAGCCAAGATACAGCCAGGTTTCACTTTTCTCATGATCCCATGGACCTGACAACATCCCCTAACAGCAGGAAGTAGTTTGGAGAGAATGACCCACAAATTCCCAAATATTTTTTATAAATGTTTGTTTTTATTTAAATGTGGATGACTATAAATGTTTAATGATCACAGTCAATCTCCTTCTAAAGAATAGAAGGGGAAATGATATAGAAATGAATACTTGGCATTGGTATGGATTTTCATTTATTGATACACATTTAAGCTCAATTTTTATATGTATATTTCTCCTCTTGTGTTTATACAGATCTCTTAAAATGTAATCCATAATTAAATACACATTATATAGAGTCACCTATGATAGTCAAAGCTTACAGTTAGGTTAGTTAGGTTTTCTAGATATATAGAGATATATTTCAATTGGATAGGCTTTCTTCAACCATTTCAAGGACCTACAGAGTATGGCATTTAAATGGTTTAATGCATTTCATGACAGTGAGACACAACTCCTTCTGGCAGTTACTGCTCAGACCAAGTACATCTGAAAGGAAGATGGGCATCAAAGAAAGTCTTTATGGAGTTTGTTGTCAATATGGAAAGATCAGTCATTTGGGCAAGAAACCACACTTGCCTGGACTGTTTGACTGTGTGCTGTATAGACGAGACATGCAGTACCCACTGTCTTGCAAAAAAAAAAAAAAAAAAAAAAAAAAAAAAAAAAAAGACTATTCTGAAGAGTTCCTGCTTTGAGGAGTAGTCTGACAGACATTCTGCAGGACACAGAAAAATAACTGACAAACTGACAATACAGGTGGACAGTTTCAAATTTCCTGCATTGCTGAGAATTCTGCCAGACACACTATGGCTTATGGATCAGAGATGGATGCCCCAACATTACAGAAGAACTTCAGGTGACATTCTAGGCAGTGAGATGTCTCTATCAATTCCAGAGTTTATATAATAACTTTCCATGGTCTTTGATGGAGTTGAAGATAGATAGTTGTGCTTATAGTTTTCCTTAAATAAGATAAAAGATAACCTACGTATAAGACTTTAGACTCACAAACATAGGATAGATGACAGAATATTTTCTATAAATTTTACCAAATGCTAATGGACTAAATATTGTAATTATAGTTCTTGCTTAATAACTGTTTTGTTATATATAATTTGACTATGAAAGTTAAAACCTTTCTTATTATTTAGACAGAAAGGAGGAGATGATGAGATGTCTTCTGTACATATGACTATCTTATTGGTTGATGAATAAAACACCATTGGCTAACAGCACAGCAAGATGGGTGGGACTAGAAAATGAGGATTATGCAAATAGTAGGCAGAGTCAGTCACCATGTAGGTTGCCTGATGAGTAACTCCATACTGGGCATTACCGGGGAAGCCACAGCCTTGTGGCAATACATAGATTGATAGAAATGGGTTAATAAGACAGAGCTAGCCAATAAGAAGTCCAAGCTAATGGCCAACAGTTTCATAATTAATATAGAACTGCATGTTCATTTGGAGCTGATGTGGCTGTGGGACCAGCATGGCATGAAAGAATGCTCGTAATAATGTTCTAGGCAACAAATCAAGTGTTCACAAATATAAGATGATTAAAATAGGTTTTTTTCATCTTATCAGATCAAAATCAGAAGAAACTGGAAATCAACAGGTAAGAAATTATACAAATACTGAGAATTAATACTGCATTGTTTTGTGACCAATGGCCAGGGAGGAAATCAAGGTGGAAATTAAAAAGATCCTAGAATCAAATGAAAATGAAATCATATGTTACCAGAACACTGGTGACTACCATTTTTTCATCATACCTGATGACTACCATTTTCTTCTCTGTTTATTGATTGATTCCATTTTCAGTCCTCACCTGAAAGTGACTTTTAGAGAAAGACACCATTTGTCTTTCTGCCTCACTGTTTCTCTGTAGACATAACCCTTGCCCATCACTCAGATCCTCCTCCATGAAGCCATGGTGCTGAAGATGCTGATGGACATCCTTTCAGTGGTGAGCTGACTACTGGGGCTCACAGTCTCCAACTGCAGGGACAAGAATTACAAACCTGCACATTGTCTCCAACACAGCTTTCAGCATTAGGTAGAAGCTGACAGTTATGAAAAGGATTAGAGGTTCTGGAACAAGGTATCTTGGGATCAACAAATGGATAAAAGAACATACAGATGGACGAAGGCATATCTACTACTTCAGGAAAGACCTTGCAGCTGAAACCAGCCAAATTCTGGGAGAGAGCATGGAACACAGAGGAGCACAACAAACTGGTCATGGCTATGCATGACCAACACACCCCCCCTGTGACCAGCAGCTAAGCAGTCAGCCAATGGCAGTAAACTTGCAGGATTCTGTGTGGGAAAAGGACAGCCCAGAGACAGTGGGCCCCAGCCTTAAATTTCTATATTCTCAGGACACAGCTTTCACCACCCCATTGTCTTTGTTCCATTGCTCCTTCATATTCTTCCCCCTTTTCATTAGCTTTTCCCCTTTTCCTACCTTCACTCTCTCCTTTCCTGCATCCCAACCTCACTGGCATTGCTTCTTCTCCTCTCTCCATCCTGCTACCTCTCTCCATCTCTTAACCTTGCTTTTTTCTTTCTCTCACCCTTTTTACTCCCACAAACTCAGATGCCAACTCAAGTGACAATGATGGATAAAGTAGACACTCAGACATCCAGCAGTTCAGAGAAAACAGAACCACAAAGAATTCTACCAAGAACTACTTTCTGGTTTCTAGAAAGATTTCAGCAAATGCTCAAGGATTATTCCACAGAACAAGAAGACGCAAAGCCCATTCGGGGCTGGGCAATATCTTGGTTACTTCCCATCTTCCTGTACAAAGCCTGAATGGCTCTGTGTAACACAGGCTAAAACAATACATTCTTTTCTATGTTTTGTTATGGTTTTTAATTTATTTTAAGTGGGAAGTATCTGTGCTTGCAAGAGTTTTTGTGCACCATGTGTATGCAGTTTCCTGAAGGGATAGAGGAGGGATGAGAATCTCCAGGGACAGGAACTAACAGGCAGGGGTAAGCTGTCATTTGCGTCCAGTGAAACAACTATTGCTACTCTGCATAGTAGTTAAGGCTCTTCACTGCTGAGCCATTTCTCCAATTCAAGGACCAGAACTTTGGGAATAAAAAAGTCACCAAGATAATTGCTGAAAATGTAATTAAATGTCTTCAGACACTAATGTTATACAATTTCGCTGATTGCTACTTTTAGATGTGATAAAATGGAATGTGCGTAAACACATTTTTCTTTTTATTTCTTATAATCAATAACTTCCCAGAAGGTGGTTTCAGTGTGAGAATGTCTTGTAAAGTGCATGAACTCTCTGTTACTCTAGCACTATCACTCTGACTGTCTTCTGTCTTTAAATCTGGCTCTGTCCAAAGGACCACTAGTCTACAATCCACACTACCAGAGGAGCTAGGAAAAAAGGAGGACCTCAAGAGAAGACTGTATAGTCCCTCAATGAAGGGGATGGGTACAAGATCCCCTGACCAAAGTGGGAGCCCAGAAGCAGGGACAGGAAGGAGAGCCTTCATCCTGTTGCTGTTCAAAGCAGAAACAGACATCCACTACTAAGCACTGAACCACACTACTGGAATTCAGTTGTGGAGAAGGAGGAGGGATGAGCAAAGGAGCCAACACAGGGCTCGAGAGACCTGCAGAAACAGTGGACTTGACCTACTGATAGCATGGAGACCCTTGTCATAAAGCTGGGAGAATAGCATTGGACAAAACCAAGCCCTCTGAATGTGGGTGCCAGCTAGGAGCCCAAGACAGTCTATGGAGCCAGTCTTTATCCCTAGAGCACAATGGTCTTTGGGAGCCCATTCCCTATGGAGTGATATTCTTGTAGCCCAGATACAGCAAGGATGGCCTAGGCCATCCCCCAAATGATTTGACAGATATTGAAGGTCCCTGGTGGAGGGGGCCTCATGATCCCTGGGGAGAAGCTAGGGGGTGGGTTGGGTGGATTGGGTGGGTTGGTGGGGAACGTGGAAGGATGGGAGGGTGAGGGAATGGGGAGATGGATATGTAAATATGAGCAGTAATTAAAGAATTTTTAAAAATCTGGCTCTGGCTCTCTGGCTCTCTGGCTCTATGACTCAGGCTTTATCACTCCAAGGCTGTCACTCTGGCTGATCATTCTGGCTTTAACACTCTATCCCTATCACTCTTCCTCTTGCATTCCAGCTCTATCACTCTGTCTCTGTCACTCTGTCTCTGTCACTCTGTCTCTATGATCCCAATAGCTCTCAAGCTCTCTCTTCCTCACTCTTGCTCACTCTTTCTCAAAACAGACTTTGCAGGTTTGGTTGGAACTCTGCAATAAAGGACCTATTTGGTGGGTGGTGGCCCAGTCCTATATTGGTTGTACTGTGAGAGGTCTGGGGAATGATTCTGTCCTTATGGGGAAGAGGAATCTAAGATGCAGAAGGTCTAAGCTGCATCCAAGCCGGTTCCTGAGTCACCCAGACCCAGTAGTGTCCTCTCTGCTCTCAGGAGCCTTTTCTAAACAGTATGCTGATTCTGATTGGGAACAAAGTAAGTACTGTGGTCACTGGGACCAGCAAGCTTTGATGACATGGGATTAGCACATGTTTGGAATAGAATGTCCTAACCTGGGACAGAAAATCCTTCAAGCTTCTCTGGAGAGCTTCAATGAGAAACTCATCCCACAACCCTTGTGGCCCAATATGTGTCCCTGACAGACAAGTACATTACATTCAAGGAGGGATGATCTTTTGAAGGTAGCTCAGAGCAGCCAGCACAGACCTGAGATGGCCTCTGACAAGCCAGTCTCTCCCCAACAAGTACCCTTTGTGCATGTTTGTAATGCAATTGCACACATTACTGCCAATCGTGTGCACACTGTGAGACATCCACGTGTGTTTCCCACGTTTTCCCTGCACTGCCAATTGTGTGCACAGCCTGCCCTGTGTGAGACATCCACGTGTGTTTCCCACGTTTTCCCTGCACTGCCAATTGTGTGCACAGCCTGCCCTGTGTGAGACATCCACGTGTGTTTCCCACGTTTTCCCTGCACTGCCAATTGTGTGCACAGCCTGCCCTGTGTGAGACATCCACGTGTGTTTCCCACGTTTTCCCTGCACTGCCAATTGTGTGCACAGCCTGCCCTGTGTGAGACATCCACGTGTGTTTCCCACGTTTTCCCTGCACTGCCAATTGTGTGCACAGCCTGCCCTGTGTGAGACATCCACGTGTGTTTCCCACGTTTTCCCTGCACTGCCAATTGTGTGCACAGCCTGCCCTGTGTGAGACATCCACGTGTGTTTCCCACGTTTTCCCTGCACTGCCAATTGTGTGCACAGCCTGCCCTGTGTGAGACATCCACGTGTGTTTCCCACGTTTTCCCTGCACTGCCAATTGTGTGCACAGCCTGCCCTGTGTGAGACATCCACGTGTGTTTCCCACGTTTTCCCTGCACTGCCAATTGTGTGCACAGCCTGCCCTGTGTGAGACATCCACGTGTGTTTCCCACGTTTTCCCTGCACTGCCAATTGTGTGCACAGCCTGCCCTGTGTGAGACATCCACGTGTGTTTCCCACGTTTTCCCTGCACTGCCAATTGTGTGCACAGCCTGCCCTGTGTGAGACATCCACGTGTGTTTCCCACGTTTTCCCTGCACTGCCAATTGTGTGCACAGCCTGCCCTGTGTGAGACATCCACGTGTGTTTCCCACGTTTTCCCTGCACTGCCAATTGTGTGCACAGCCTGCCCTGTGTGAGACATCCACGTGTGTTTCCCACGTTTTCCCTGCACGTGGAGAGCAGGGAGGTGACGGGCACTTTGCAGTACCACTTCACAGAGAAGGAAGAAGGGCGTCCCATGTCAATCAGCCTGCAGTGGGAAGATTGATGATTTGAACTGCATCCTCCCAGTCCCAGGGACAGGCACTGAGCAGATAACTGCCTGTCCCCTCACCACCCTCATGGTGTCCCAGGAACCTCCCTATGCATCGTGCCCTGAAGACCCATGTACAAAGTTTTAGTAAAACAATTTATGAGTGAGGGCAACTAAGGTGACCACCTCCAAATCCAGGACCCACAAGCTGTATTCCTGGGGTGTGAAAAACCCTCTTAAAGGGATTTAAGTCTGGCCCTTAGCTCTGTGCCCCATAGCTGGAAACAGTGTCTCCATGGGTTTGTAGAACATTATGGCAGGCAGAAAGGAAGAGTGACTGAATATAGAAGCAAGTCATGACAAGAACAGGGCAGGCTCTACATGCCTGAGCTTCCACAATCACAATGTCATAATGCCCTTTTCTATCCTCATGTTCAGGACAGGCCCTCAGGGCTTGCAAAATAGTAGGCCCAGCTCTGTGTTTTTCCAAGCCAAAATCCCAACTCCTTACAATTTCTGTGCTGTTCAGCTTTACCTGGGCCCATCGATGGTGTTCAATTTAACAATAGGGCCTGTGGAAAACAGGATGTACAACCTAGGGATAGTCCCTTCCTGGCAGCTGGCCACAGCTTCATATAGGTGGAAGGTCCCAAGAAACATCTGTATATTGCTTAAGCTTTTACTTTTATTCTGTTTGTGTTTGTGTGTGTGAATGATGTCTGGGTATGAGTGCAGGTTCATGTGTGACTCTGTGAAGGCCGGTGCATGTGTGAGCGTGTGCCTGTGGAGGTCAGAGTTTCTACCCTGTATGAACTTGACACTTGTGGTCTCTCAGAAACCTGTTTCTTCCCATGGAAAACGAGGCTCTCAAACTTACCTCCTGATGACGACTGACTCAATAAAATGTATCTACTCTGAAGTCCAGACATCAAGCAAATGGCTGCATCTACCCTCACCTAGAACTCATCCTGCTCACTGCAGC
This sequence comes from Cricetulus griseus, assembly GCF_003668045.3. Classification (NCBI taxonomy): domain Eukaryota; kingdom Metazoa; phylum Chordata; class Mammalia; order Rodentia; family Cricetidae; genus Cricetulus; species Cricetulus griseus. The sequence goes on along the minus strand of NC_048599.1, from coordinate 25,538,739 downwards.
CCCCAGAGGCTGCATGCTGGAACAGCTTTGCCTGTGCTCTGTAGGGCACAGGTGCTACCTTCTCATCCCAGCAATGCCCTTTCCTGTCTGAACCTCCTTCCATGTCACTGGGAGACACTGAAGCAGCAAAGTTCCTGGTGGTAAATAAAGGACAGTGGTCCTTGCCAGTTGTCTGCATTAAGGGCTCATGTTTCTGCAATCCGTACTGTGAAGAGGGGTGCATGTGAGCAAGAGTTTAAAAGTATACGTTGGTCCCTAAAAATGAGACAGGACAAGCTCACAGTCATCTGTAAGTCCTACACACAAGATGATTCTGTCCATGACATCCTGGGGAGGCCAGATACCAGCTATGGTCAGAGTTCACAGTCATAAGGCCTAAGGAACATCTGTAAATTGCTTAAACTTTTACTTTTATTCTGTGTGTGTGTGTGTGTGTGTGTGTGTGTGTGTGTGTGTGTGTGTGTGTGTGTGTGTATGATGTCTGTGTGTAAGAGCAGGTTCATGTGTGACCCTGTGAGGGCAAGTACAATGTGAGCATGTGCCTGTTGAGGTCATACGATGACTTTAAGGAGTTGTTGCCTCTTTCAACCTTTCCTTTGGCTCTGCTGAGGAAACATGAGTTATTGGAGGCCTGTGAAGAAAGTGCCTCTTCTGCTGACCATCTCACATACACGGGAAGAGACTTCAATTCCCATGAAGAAAACATATATTTTCTGCCTGCAAGGTAGAGTCTAAGCCACTGGATCTCCGGTGGCAAAAGAAAAAATGGTCTCTCCATGCTCATAGTAGATTGTCCACAGAACTACTTGTCTGTCTTCATCTATAATTCTTTAGTTACAATTTCTTTCAAAGTCCATCAGGGAATGAAACCATTATTAAGAACATGAAATAAAGGTCATCATTTTAGGTCCTGGACCCATCTATACCCTAAGTCAGATGGAGTCTATGAGTTTCCATTTCAAATCCTAATTCACCCTAGCTTCTTTGTTTTATTCACATAAGCTGAGAGGATCCTTCCTCTCAGCCCAGAGCAATTCTGGCTTCTGTATTCACACATCACCTATCTTCTATACTGGTAGCCTGTGGGTCACATAGCCACACTGTAAAAATGGCCAATATTGAAGGCGTTTTTAGCATCTAGTGAGATGATCATGTGGCTTTTCTACTTCAGAATGTTTATATGGTGGATGACATTGATAGATTTTCAAATGTTGAACCATCCCTGCAACCCTGCAAAGCCTATTTGATCATGGTGGATTATTTTTCTGATATCAAGATCCAGCAATTCCACTCTTGATCATATACCCAAAGGATGCACATTCATACAACAGGGACATCTGTTCAACTATGCTCATAGAAGCGTTGTTTGTAATAGCCACAAGCTGGAAGCAGGCTAGATGCCCCTTAGCAGAAGAATGGATGGAGAAAATGGGGTATATTTCCACAATGGAGTATTACACAGCGGGGGGGGGGGGCAACAATGAAATCTTTAAATGCACAGGCAAATGGATGGACTGGAGGAAACCATCCTAAGTGAGGTAGCACTGTCACAGATAGACAAGCTTGGTATGTACTCACTCATATATGCATATTAGCCATAGAGCAAAGAACTACCAGCCTACAATACACACTTCCAGAGGAGCTAGGAAACAAGGAGGACCCTAAGAGAGACATACATAATCCCCCGGAGAAGGTGAAAGGGACAAGATCTCCTGAGCAAATTGGATGCAATGGGAGAGGAGGAGGGAGGGAGGAAACAGAGAAGGAGAGAAGAGGAGGTGGGAGAAGGACATGAGGGAGCAGGAAGACTGAGCCAGGGGAAGAATAGAGGAGAGCAAGAAAAGAGATAATAATAGAGGGAGCCATTATGGGTTTAAAGAGAAATCTGGCACTAGGGAAATGTCCAGAGATCCACAAGGATGACCCCAACTAAGAATCTAAGCAATAGTGGAGAGGCTACCTTAAAGGCCCCTCCCCTATAATGAGATTGATGACTACCTCATATGCCATCATAGAGCCTTCATTTAGTAGCTGGTGGAAGTAGAAACAGAGACCCACATCTAAGAGCTGACTCCTGGAATCCAGTTGTAGAGAGGGAAGAGGGATGAGCAAAGGGGTCAAGACAGTGCTGGAGAAACCCACAGAAACAGCTGACCTGACCAAGGGAAAGCAGGCAGACACCAGTCATAAAGGTGGGAACCAGTGTTGGACCAAACCAAGCCTTCTCAATGTAGGTGCTAGTGAGGAGGCCTAGGCACTCTATAGGACCTCTGACAGGGGAACCAGTGTTTATTCATAGACTTTGGGATCCTATTTCCCATGGAAGGATACTCTCTCAGCCCAGATACATGAGGAGGGCCAAGAACAATTTCAAGGTAGAAGAAATGTGAATTATTCAACCAGCCTTGGTGGCTCCATGAAAAAGAAACAGTGCCCCATGGCAGCATAGTGGCCATGATTCCACTTATTTTCCTAATTTCTTTTTAGTATTCAAGGAATATTATGCACTGAATAATAGCATTGGTAGGGGAAGGGAGTTATTGAACAAAATCATATAGCCATCAGTGAGATGGGGAGAGTTCTTTTTATTGACCCTTCACAGCACCCAATCACAGATGCTGGCTCATGAGGACATTCAGTTGCAGAGAGGGAGCATAGGAAGGAATGGCAGAGAGACTTGAAAGCCACAATTCTACCCTATTTAATGCATGACTGCAAGCAGCTCTCTTTACCTCTGAGTTTCCAAATGATGAAATGCACTAGCCTAGGCAAACACTATGAGCTTTCCCACCCGGACATTCTCCCATTCATCCACTCTGGGTCTTCTTCCCAGGTCACACTGAAGCCACTACTTCACGACAGCCCTCAAGTTCCCCAACTCTGGGTCTTAATGTTGACACAAGGTCAACACCATCCATCACTACAACTCAGCAGCCTGGGTGACCTTTGGGTTAGAGTATCTTGGCTGACATTCGCTATTTTCTTTGGAGACTCCTTAGAACATCCTGAAATGAGGACTTGTTCTCATCCTATGACCACTATATAAGGGCCACTGTGACCCCAGAATCCAAGAAGACTGTGCACAGAAACAAGGATTTCATGTGCATCCTTCCCTAAACTAGTAAGTAGCCCCCACAATGTGAATCCCCACACAAGGGTCTTCAGGAGGAAGAGACTTGGGGGCAAGAAGCAGAGGGAAGGCATTGTTTGATTTAGGACTTTTCAGACTCTAGCAATTTTGAAGACATACATGATACTGTGTCACATTAAAATAAGGTTATGTGGGTTTTGTTGACTGTTCATATGTTACTCTTCAAATGATTTGACTCGGTTTATGGAGAGGGCTTCTTCCTGAAGTCTAAACTCAACAGTGACACAAGCCATAGGTATTTTACTAAGGATGGTGTGGCTCAAGCTTGGTGGAGCCAGGTATCAGGAACCTCAACCTGGTCTCTGAGAAGGGCTGCAGTTAGCTTTATGGGAGGTATGACATGTCCCTGAAGAAAGATAAAAAAATTAGGTGGAAAATCAAGGAGAAATTATGTTTCAAGCAGAGATGACAGCAAGCACAAAGGACCTGAGCATATTGAGCATGGTCTGGGGTCAGCTTGGCTTCCTTGCCCTGCCCCTCAAACACCTAACTTTGTCTCTAAAATTTCTCTCCTTTCCTGATCTAGTCAGCTCATCTCTAGAACAAGCCAACTACTTTCCTCAATCATAATTGTAAGTACTTATGTCTATTATTTTCAATTCATTATAGAAAGCAGTGGGTTTGCTGTGGCATTTTCCTATATTCTTAGACCTATCCCTCTCCCTCCCCTGCTGCTCTTCCCATCTCCAGCCCAGGCAATGTCTTCCCCCTTCCATTGACTTTCATGTCACATTCATTCTCTGCTCTTCTTCCCCCCTCTTCTCTTTCCTTCTGATATCATCTTCCTCTCTCCTGGCTCCTTATCTTATGACCTCACTAACATCCAATGCGTGTGTGTGTGTGTGTGTGTGTGTGTGTGTGTGTGTGTGTGTGTGTGTTGTACAAGACAGAAAAAATGGAGTATTTTGTCTTTCTGGAGGGATCTGGCTCATTTTGCTAAGCAATGACTTCAAGTTCATTCACTTCCAGAAATGTCATGATTATATTTTTCTTTATGACTGAATAAAGTCCCTTTGTGCACTTGGCCTCACTATCTTTACACACTACTAAGGGAGGTCATCTCTGCTGGGTCCATTTCTTACCTGTTGTGAACAGAAGCACATCTGTCTTGTAGGAAGGTCAAGTGTGAGATTGACAGGCATTCACTGTGGGTCCTTCTTTTCTCTTCTTCCTCCTATGACCATCCAGGAATCATCATCGAAGATGTTCCAATTTGGGAGACTTGTTGTCTTGTTTGGCCTGCTCACTGGGACCTCAGCATCACCTTTGGGTAATACTGAACTAGCTTAATAATTTGGACATTCTGAATTCTGTCTCTGGAAGTGGGTCAGTAAAGTTGCCACCAACTAGCTCCTCCAAGTATTAACCCTAATGAACACTGTACCTGCAATATCAGAGGCTGTTGGGAGGGGCAGTGTGGTCCTTTATGGGTGGCCTACTGAGAAGTGTGCACTTATTCAATTCCTGTCCCTCATTTATATTTTTAGAAATAAACAGTGTGTTGATATAATACCCTAAAACAGACTTGCCAATATATCATAGGATGAATTCTTCAAAATGAGATTTCAGAATTTTTAAAGTTTGTATTTTAAATTATTTTATCTATTGACTGGTGTTCCCTATGCTCTTTCTCTAGCAGTCTGAGGGAACCTGTCTCCCACACTGTTTTCCTGCTCTATCCTGAACACCTTTAACTGGTTTACTGTTATCAGAGATAAGAGGACTTGACTCACTTCACTTTGTGTTTCTGTAACTCTAAACTTCCTCTCATTTTTCATATCTTTACTGCTGGTTTACATGATTTCACTAATGTGTTGTGTCAAAATTATTAGCATATTTTCTGTTGATTGTTTGACCTTTCTTACTTATCTGTGTTGACTTGCTGGAAATAAAGGACATCAAGCCACCTGGCTTAGATGTTCATAAATCAATAACTTTCTGTTTAATTGCAGCTCTGTTCTGTGCTGTACAACTGGGATAACTGACAAGCAGTTCCTATAAGAACAGGAAAGCTGCCTCCAAATACTGTCAATATTTAGGCAACATTCAAAGCTTAAGAAAGGAGCCTTCCTCTCATTCCACAGCAGGAGTACCCATGCAGAAAAAAAAGGGGGCACCAGGTTCAAAGTGAATAGGGAGTTGTATGGTGAAATGGAGCTCTGTAAGCAATTCAACCTAAGGTGGCAGTGTCTGCATCATTGTAATAGATAGATCCTGCACAGAGCCATGATACAGGAAATAAATTACATCTGTTTTATTAAAACTGTTTTTAAGATTTTATTTTTATTCATATGTATGTGTATCTCTGTGCGTACATCTGTGTGTGGTACCCCAGAAGCCCGAGGAAGGTGTCAAATGCCCTAGGGTTACACACGATTATAAACTGTCTAAGAAGGGTGCTGGGCATTGAACTTTTGTCCTCTGCAAGAGCAGCAACCACTGTTAACTGTTGAGCATCTCCCCAGTCTCAACAGTGAATTGAAATCACAGAGAATATATACTTATACTTGAATTCTTTCCTTTAAAACAAATAAGGTCCATTTATATGTTTTATGTATTATGTATATATGTATTTTAATGTATATGTATATATTAAAAACAGTCTTAATGGAAGATGTTAATCCTTTCAACATTACTTAAAAATACTCAACACAGAACAGGAAAGCCGTCTATGGAAACAAAGCTAGTCTTCACAGGTGTATGATTTAGCAGCTAAAGCTCAAGTAATGAGTGAAACATCACTATACTAATGAGACAAACGTTTATGATATCATGATTCTAATCTAAAGACTTTACACCCATGGAAATGAAACAGGTTTCAAACTTTGGAGAAATTAGAAGACAAAACTATTTATAATCCATATTTTAAAAGAAGCAGTTTAAGTCATGGATTATTTTATGAATAAAGGCTTTTGTTGTTGCTATCGTTGCTAGTCATTCTGTTTTATCTTTGAGTTAATGATTTCTTTGTATCACAGTAGAAATATAAATCTACATAAATATCATTAGTATTTCACACATGCTGTCTGGTACATGGCATTTATTCTCTGCATTTCCCAGTACCTCCCAGAGATCTTCTGTTAGGATACTCTATACTCCTGTTCCAATGTTAATTATTGTTCTCTGGCCTGGATTCCAAGCTGTCATTTTGGGACCTCTATTTCCCGCTTTCACTGACTGGAGCAGTATTTCCCTCCATGCTTTTTTTTTTCATTCTAGATTTTTCCAATTCTTAGCTTATTCTCTCAATTGCTTGAATATGATTCTCAAACTCACATAACAATCTCATTTAAAGCAACAGATCCTCAAGTCACCTCGGAAAACAGGTATACACACTTGGCTTCAGTTGGTACGTCAATTGATCAATTGTTCTGTTGCTAATTAATAGATATTAGATGAAGTGAGCCTGGAAACAGTGCATGGACATATACATGAGAACATATTTCCTAACCTAACAGTGCCAAACAGTGGTTTCATGGAGTTTTGTGTCATACAGTCATGGGTTCAAGTTATATTTCTGCTGCCTACTGTTTCCCTTGCTCGGTCCACTGCACCTGAGACAGTAGAGGCTCACCTTTCTAAACAGGATGTAGTGAGGACAAGAGTTTGATGATGTGAGTTGCAAACACTGCTAGGAGGAATGACAAGAGGGTACTTGTCTGCAATAGTATACTATTTCAGCCCAGATACAGCAAGGAGGGTCTAGACCCTCCCCCAAACAATATGATAGACTTTGAAGGTCCTTGGTAGAGGGCCTCACTATCCCAGGAGAGGAGTGGGGGGGGGAGTTTGGGGTGGGTTGGGTGGGGAACATGGGAGGAGGGGAGGGCAAGGGAATGGGGGAATGGATATGTAAATATGAGTAATTAAAAACAATAAAATATTTTAAAAGTACTTGTCTGTTTTGGGCAGGTTGACAATCAATGCAGTGAGAATGGAGGACATGCAATCTGAACTGTCTTCTGATGGCAACAGTATAGAGCTGATGATACCCCTGGTTATGAATGCCTCTGTGGGTCTGTGAGTATATGCCACTTGGATTTAGAGGACGTGGTGACATGGTCATTTAGAGTAGTCACTTAATTTCCAAGTACTCCATGATCCACGCATTAAGTTTCCTGCTTTTGTAAAATGCAAACCCTCTGAGGTCTAAAATCCCAATCTTTAAAGTACTCAGTGAAAACAGGCCATGTTAAATCTCTTTCAAAACAATGTCCAGTGCAATACACTTAGTGTCTGTGTTGCATATGTGTATTCGTTTGTATACAGATTTATACATGTACTAACACATGATGGAGGAGATCAGAGTTAAACATCAGGAATCTGCCTCAAACTTAAGCCATATTAATTTATGAAATATGGATTCTCACAAAATCTAGAACTCAGAGATTTGAGTTAGATGAGCTGGATAAGTAAAATACAATTTTAATTTTTTAATTTAAAAAGGCTGATAAGGAAATGACAAAATCAAGAGCTTCTGCAAGAGAATTCCAGGAGACAGGAGTATATATTTTGGAGAGAGCAAGACCCCAGCATTGTAAGACCCTAGCTTCTGTCATAGGCAATGAGGTGGCATATGTATTGTATAAATTCCCTGCACATATGAAGCTATGAGCTCTAGATCTTGAAGTAGTTACCTGTCCTCTCTATGCCCAGATAACCTCACTCTGAAAAGAGTGTGATTAATCTCCTAGCACTGTTGTAATAGTTAAACAGATTAAACCAAGTACAATGCACACAGGTATTTTGTGTCATAAATGTTAGCAATTATTTTCATTCTTTGTCTAATGCCAAATAAAAAATCTCTTTTGTGCTGGACATGCATAACAAAAACAATTTTATTACAAATGCATACATTTTGTGGAGAATATGTAACATGTTGAAGTTCCACAAATGTTGACAATGCCCATGGACATGCTACATTGTGTCCACTGAGAAGATGAAAACCAGGGAAAGCTGCAAAGCCTTCTATACCTGTGTTTAATGTGACTCTCTTTTTCTGCAGGCCTAATGCTAATCCCAGGGACAACACTGACTATTTCTTGAGACTCAGATGTTTACTCAAGGTTCATTTAGAAGGCCAGAACTCCCCACGCATTAGAAACCTGTGGCAATGCCAGATGAAATACTGAATGGCATTGCCAGCTAATCAAGCAGGTAAGACTCAGCAACCCAGCAGAGCAGGGCTGTCAAGAGTCTTCACGACCTCTGACTTTAATCCCATTCCTACACCTAGGAAGCACCATGGTGGAATATACAAATAGACTAACTCTGACTGTGAATTCGCTCACAACTATGAGTTCTGTCACTCTCCAGCTCAGTTGGCACATCTGTGCATTAGAATAGTAGATAGAGATCTGTACTTATCAGTTTCTAGGATAAAGACATGAGAATATACACATTTAGATTGGAACCTGAAACATGCTAAGTGCTCAAGAGCCATGAGATGCACAGTGACTCTATGGACTGTTCCTTTTCATTGCTGAGGTAGGAGGATGACCTCTCCAACCATAATCATGCATTTATCTATGGTACCTCTCAGCTGGGTCAATGGACCTCATGCCTCTGAACACAGTAACATTGCATCCACCCCCAATGGAAGGAAGTTGGAAAATTAGATACTACCGTGGACTCTGACTGTCCTCAAGTAATCTCTATCCTCTGAAAAAGTACTACAATGAGATCTTTGCATCCTAATCCTGTCATTTACTATTATTGATCTGTGTTGATCCACAAAATCTCCATCTTTATTTTATGTTAGGAAAAGAAGGTTTGTCTCAGGCAAGAGGTGTGGCAGAGGATGCTACCCACTGTCCAGGACAGGAAATATGCCCTGCAAGTCAAGGGGTGGGGCTGGGAAGCATTATTCAGGAATAGAGGGATGGCCTCTGTTTCTGTTCTTGATAATCATATCCTAAGGCCACCAATTCTCTTTCTCCTAAGATCTGATCTCAAATCAAAGCTAGTACCAAGTTTTGGAAGGAAATAAAAGGCCTGGTTTCTGCCAAGCAAACCCAGGGAAGTCATATTGTTCCACCGTGTCTGAATCCCCATGGCCATGTAGACTCTCTTGGTATGTCTCTGCTGTCACCCTCCTTTAAACACATTGTCTTAAGTTTTGTGCCCCAAACAAGCAATTTCCTACCACAGGACCTTGGCATGGAAGTTGTGGTTCCAGGAAACATGTTTCTACTTACTCAAAGTCACTGAATCTTTTCACATTTCAGGGCCTTTACTAGTTTCCTTCTCTTTTTCTTATAACAATATTCTCCAGTTCTTCAGAGAACCTATCTCTGTTGTCACAGCGTGCACACATACTTTGTGAGATGGCTTTATGGTATAGCTCTGGTTAACTTCAAACATAGATACTACTGATTCTGTCTCCTGACTGGTGGGGTCATAGGTGGGTGACACTAGACCAGATGTCACAGCATGTATTTGACTGTTCTGGGCTTATTTTGTGTTGGAGGTATGGGTGTTTGTGTGAGAATACACATGCATGTGTGTCATGGCTGGAGGTCACCAAGTAGGCTAAGCCAACTGAGGACTCTCCCATCTCTGTCTTCACTGCTCTGGGTTACAAGTGTTTGCTCTCAACTGGCTTTTCCTTCTTTCCTACTTCACATAGTACTAGAGATGGAACTTCAGTCCTCATGCCTACAAGGAAGATAATATGTGGACTGAGATATCGCCCTGTTCCCCTTTACTAATTCTGCTATGTGATACAGGCAGGCGCTGTGCTAAGCTCTGCAGGATGACTTGGTGAAAACACATAGGCTCTCTGTCTCCTTGTCACATATCCTGAGGATAAAGCAGGCATGGGAGTATTTGGTCAATCAACCAATTCAAGGAAAATGGGGATGCCTAAATAGACAATCACACTTAGCAGAGCACAAGTAGAGCAAACCCTCCCTTCAGTGAACAATCATGATATGAACCTCAGGAGATAGCAGCTGGATGAGAGATGAAGGGGAGAGGACACAACCTCAGTGACTCTTGTCTATGAAGGAGGTTGTTGCCCAGTGCCCCAAGGCTCAGCCTGCTGATGTGTAAATAGAGCCTGAGTGGATGGTGCTGTGTCACAGCTGTGATGAGGACCCAGACACTGAGGAAGGAACTAGTTAGACATGAGATTATCAGATGCCCAGTGATGGTCCATGCTGACTTGGAACACTGGGCAACAAAATGAAACCAAAGAGCAGAGTTGTGGGTCACCTGATCTTCAGAGGACTCTTGGCCATGCTGAAGTATTAACCACGCTTGTAAATCCCTGCTCTTGCAAGCCAAGCTCCACGATGAACTACATCATGTACTTAGTATTTAGCTCCGTGACAGAGTGTCCTCCCTGATGGAAAATCAAGTGACCCCCAAGCAACTCTAGGCACCCAGAGCCTGGTGGGGAAAGAAGAGGTAACTGTAGGTGTCACTGTGTACTCAACACTGTCTCTTGTGAGGTGCATATTCCTCTTTGGGAAATCTGTAGGCACATCACACTCCTCAGTAGCCAGTCTGCACAGAGAGCAAGCAGGAATTTCAGATGCTGCCATGAGCTGTTTACCACATCCATGCTCCACCTGTGGCCTTTAAGCCAATGTTTCCTTGTAATCAACACACTTTGATTAGAATGCTGTGAACACACTGTGAATGAGAATCTGCAGGGAACTAGGAATTGGGCTCTCCAAAGGCTTAAGCTTCCTGAGGGCTTGAATTTCCAGGGTTCAGGTGTTCAAAGTTCAGGAGTCTGGGCTGTTAAGGTTCTGGATGCTATATCTTCAGATCCGAGAACTTCTGATATCCTGAGGTGGTGGGCTCTTGGCATCCTGGGAAGGCTGTAATTTAGGCCACTATAATTCCATAGTTCCAGACTGATAAGGTTAACTGTTATCATCTTGGAAATGAGCTCCTCTGTTGGGGAAAGGTAGGTAGTATGTTGCCCACAGAGTCTCATCTGTTTTCCTTCTCCCTTGGCCTCTTCCTTCTCCCACCTTCTCTCTGCTTCTCAGATAAGGCCACTTCTCATAACTGTTCATTAGGTTTGCCTCTGTAAGTAATAGCCTGGGGACTGGAGTGCCTTCCATGAGCCAAGATAACAACAGTTGGAGTACTCCAGATAGGGACCTTGCATCCTGACCAAGGCAGGCTTATAGTTTCTCCTCCCCTCACTGGAGGCCTCATTTGGGCATTTAGTTCCTCGTGATTGACAGGGCAGCTGGGGAAAAAGAAATAGACCACTGAAGGTATCAGGCCCTGGATGTGGACCTTCTATGGATATGTCCCCTTTACACAGTCCTAAAGTGTCTTGCAAGCAATATCTCATTGGATCCTCATTGCTCACCTTCAGGTGAACAGTGACATACTTGAGGTCACATAATTGTCACAGTAACAGGCTAGAGGGAGGTAACAAGTTGAATGGGCCTCTGTTCAACTTCCCATCTTAAAGACTGAGGCTGATCCTGACATGATTCCTTCAGCTAAGCACCTGGCAGAAGAGGATCAGACTACCTAAAGATGAAGGAGCAAAAAGAGGAGTGCCATGATGCCCTGCTGGTGTGGGTAGTGTCTTAGGGACTTTTCTATTGTTGTGATGTGACTAAGGGAAATTATAAAAGAAAGCATTTAATAGGTGTCTCACAATTCCAGAGGGTTAGACCATCATGCTGATGAGCATGGCCGCAGACAGGCAGGCATAGCACTGGAGCAGTAGCTAAGAGCTTGCATCAGAGATACAACTACCAGACCGTGAGACTGGGAAGAGCATGGCTTTAGAAACCTCAAGCCCCATCCCTAGTGACACACATCCTCTAACAAATCCACACCTTCTTATCCTTTCTAAACAGTTTTTATAACTGGGGACCAAATATTCAAACACATGAGCCTATGGTAGCAGTCTCATCAAACCTCACAGGTAGACTCTAAGCACTGTCAAAGCACCCAGGCAGGAAGACAGGGCCAGGACTGCACTTTGTGCACAAACACTTGGCCATGGCCTGAAGTCCCACCATGGCATGGGCATGACCTCTACTCAATCTTTTCCCATCTTCCATACTCCTGAAGAAGGCATGTGGAGGGGTTTGGTCAGGTGCTAGACCACAAATTCACAGCTCTCTTTCTTCATATTGGACATTGTGCAATAAGTGGAAGACAGTAGAGCCAGGCAGTTTGGGTGCAATCATTGTTCTGTGAAAGCCACCTCCAACTCTTTCTGTGACAGCCAATGTTCTGAAGCCCTGTGTTCTCATTCCAGGTTGGTTCCCAATGGCTTCATCTTACTCCCTTGTAGCATCTTCCTCTCTTCTTCCTTGCTTCTATGAGCCACAGCAAACTGTGCCTGAGCCCAGACTCCTTTCGTCTCTTGGTGGTCTCCATGCCTGTTATCACTAACCCAGCAATAAAATCCTAACTGCACCCTGGTGTGTGCTTACTCCAGTCCATGCATTAGGAGTTATTAGTGGGGTATATTTGGGGTGAGAAGGCAACTGAGTGACAGAGACAGATCCAGAGCTGGAGGGGCCATTGGGACATACCTTACAGCTTTCTTTTATCCATAGAATTGCTGAAGCATGGAGACAGTGGCCACACAACTACTTTATAACTGTAGCAGAACCCCAAACCACCCAGGTACCCATGTAAAACTGTGTTTTCCAGGCAGGCAGTGGATTGGAGTCATGCTGGAAAACAACATCACTCAGACCTTTGTCATGTTTCCTCAATGGTCCAAGGACTGGTGCAGAATGAGGACCTCCCTGTTTCAATAGATGAGGAAGCACAGACAGACAGGCTCAGGTGGCTGTGCCCTTTCCTTCATGTCTCCTCCTCAGAGGCAGGTTGAGTCCTTATCCTCTCCACCCTCAATAAGTCCTCCCATTGCTACTCAGCACCTGGACATCACCTGTCAGACTCTAGGAAGCTTACTTAGACTCCCTGAGGAGACCAGGGATCCTGGTGATGCCCACCTGGTCCCTGACCCCATGCTTGTCAGGGAGGCTGCAACTCATGAGGTCTCCTTCATAGTTCACCACATCCTAATGCCATTAGGAAGTAACTGATGTTCATAGGGGCAAAGTAATTCATTTGGGCCACATAGTGACCAAGGGTCAGAGCCAGAATTTGAACCCACAGCTATGGGTCTCCTAGAAATACTATCCTTATATGGTGGTTTGAATGATAAATGTCCCCCCAGTCACTGGTATTTAAATACTTTGTCTTCAGTTGGTGCTATTGGAGAAGACTTAGTAGATGTGGCCTTGCTAGAGGAAGTATGTCACTGGGGTCCCCCTTTGCAATTCCAAAGCTTCAGGGCACTCTCTATTGGCTCCATTTCCTGTCAGTGGATACAGATATGAGCTTTCAACTGCACCAGTCAACATGCTGCATGTTGACATGTTTCCATGCCATGATGGTGATGACATTTTTTCTAGAAGTTCCCTTGGTCATGGTGTTGTATCATGGCAATAGAGAATCAACTAACATACCTGGCTCACACCAGGTGACCTCACAGCTTCCATTGTCCCACTTTCCTGTTCCTGTTGGCTTCCTCAAGGACCCCTTGGTGCTAGTCTTCTTGCACTTCTTCCAGGCTGGTCTCAGTTTCCACTTCCTGTTTCCACTGCTCTCCCTATGAAAACATCCTACCTGGGAAGATACAAAGCAGAACTCAAGATGATGTAGGAGATGGTCCCACAGTCCCTGCAGTCTCACCCTCCCAGGAGCCTTGCTATAATTTCCCACCAGCCATCTCATTGCTCTGCATAGTTACAGAAAGTGGGGTTCCACACTTACCCCCATGGAGAACTCTGTGTCCTTTTTTCTTAAATTTCTATGGTCAGAGTGTTTTATCACAACAAAAGAAAAAGAAATCAGATGTGTGTCTATAACAGGTAGTGAGACTGAAATAATAGTAAAGTCTCCCAACAAAGAGACCTGGACCAGACAAATTCACTGCCAAATTCTACCAAAAGAAAAGAGTTAACACCAAAGCTCTCTAAACTGTCCATAAAATAGAAAGGGAAGTCATTCTATGAAGCCAACATTACCCTAATACCAAAACTGGATAAAGATACAACAAAAAGAGAGAATCATAGCCCAATTTCCCTGATAAACAAAAATGGAAAACTTCTCAATAAAATTCTTACTAACTAAATAGAAGGGCACATTTTAAGAAGATCATATCCTATGATCAAATTAGATTCATTCTAGGGGCAACAGATTGTCTCAACATACACAAACCAGTAAGTGTAATTGTCCTGGCTAGTTTTATGACAACTTAATACAAGCTAGAGTCATCTGAAAGGAGGGAGCCACAACTGGAAAAGTCATCCATGAGAACCAGCTTTAAGTATTTTATTAATTAGTGGTTGACAGCCCATGGTGGGTGCTGCTATCCCTGTGCTGGTGGTCCTGGGCTCTGTAAGAAATCAGACTGAGCAAGGCATGAGAAGAAAGAAGGCAGTGAGCAGCACCCCTCCATGATCTCTCCATCAGCCCCTGCCTCCAGGTTCCTGCCCTATTTGAGTTCCTGTCCTGACTTCCTTCAGTGATAAACAATGCTGTGGAAGTGTAAAGCTGAATAAGCCCTTTTCTCCCCAAGTTGTTTTTGTCATGGTATTTCATCACAGCAATAGTAACCCAGACAAAGACATAGACAAGCTTAAAGATGGAGACCACAGGACCATGTGAACAGAGGCTGGGAAGGCTTCTGACAATGCTCATATCAAAAACTCTTAAGACATTAAGAACAGGTACTCTGCCCTCTGCCCTCTGCCCTCTGCCCTCTGCCCTCTGCCCTCTGCCCTCTGCCCTCTGCCCTCTGCCCTCTGTCTGCTACCTGCCACATGAGGTGAGTCTGGGCTCTCCTCTGGCCCCAACTCCCCCATAAACCCCTCCTGCTTCTTCCTGAACCTGCCTCTCCAGTTGAGTGGACCTGCCCAAATAGGGGGGCCCACCCTGAATCTGGACACACCTCACTCTCAGTCCCCCCTCTGCCCTCTGCCTGCTGCCTGCAACATGAAGTGAGTCTGGGCTCTCCTCTGGCCCCAATTTCCCCCATAAACCTCTCCTCCTTCTTTCTGAGCCTACTGTCCCTCTAGTAGAGTGGACCTGCCCAGCCAGAGGGGCCCACTCCAAGTCTGGACACACATAACACTTGGTGCCCACTCTGCTCTTGGATTGAGAAGACTAAAAGAGAGGGAGAGATGCCACCAGCATCCACTGGAAGAAGGGATGGGAAGACAACAGAATAAGAACACACTCAACAACAAAAAGACCAATGGGATACCACCGGAATCTAGGGACTCCACACCAGCAAGAACTGAGAAGCCCAACGCAGAGTATGAAGAAGAAATGCACCCTAAAAATTATCTTAGGAAGATGATAGAGAGCTTTAAAGAGGAAACAAGAAAATCCCTTAAAGAAATAGAAGAAAGAACAAGCAAAAAATTACATGAAATGGAGGAAAATACAAACCAAAAATTTCGAGAACTAAACAAATCACTTAAAGGATCTAAAGAAAGCCAAGAAAAAGCAACCAAACAAGTGAAGGAAACAATTCAAACAGTCAATGGTTTGAAAGCAGAATTAGAAACAAAAAAGAGAACACAGAATGAGGGGATAATGGAAATAGAAAAGATGGATAAATAATCAGGAACCACTGATGTAAGCATAACAAATAGAATCCAAGAGATGGAAGAGAGAATCTCAGTTGTTGAAGACTTGCTAGAGGATCAGTGATCGAACAAAGAAAATCTCAAGTCCAACAAGTCCCTAACACAAAAAATCCAGGAAATATGAGACACCATGAAAAGAGCAAACCAAAGAATGATAAGTAAAGAAGAAGGTGAAAAAATTCAGCTGAAAGGTACAGAAAACATATTCAACAAAATGATAGAAGAAAATTTCCCCAACCTAAAGAAGGACATGCCTATGAAAGTACAAGAAGCTTACAGAACACCAAATAGATTGGACCAAAAAAAGAAGTCCCCTTGCCACATAATAATCAAAACACCAAACTTACAGAATAAAGAAAAAAATTAAGAGCAGCAAAAGAAAAAGGCCAACTAACATATAAAGGCAGACCTATCTGAATTACACCTGACTTCTCAATGGAAACTTTGAAAGCCAGAAAGCCCTGGATGAAAGTACCATAAACACTAAGAGAACATGGATGCCAGCCCAGAGTACTGTATCCAGCAAAACTTTAAATCACTATACATGGAGAAAATAAGATATTCCATGACAAAACCAGATTTAAGCAATACATATCCAGAAATCCAGCCCTACAGAAATTACTGGAATGAATACTCCAAATCAACAAAGATAACTATGCTCAAAAAACCATAGTCCATAGATAATGCCACTTTACCAAACACCAAAAGAAAAAAAGGGGGAAATCCACAGGTCATAACAACAACAACAAATCCAAAACAAACGAGAATCAAATATCAATAGTCATTAATATCACTCAATGTCAATGGTCTTAACTTGCTTATAAAAAGATACAGGCTAACAGAATGGATACAAAGACAGAATCCATCCTTCTGCTGTATACAGGAAACACACCTCCAACTTCAAAGACAGCCGTTACCTCAGAGTAAAGGTCTGGGAAAAGATTTTCCAATCAAATGGGCCCAAGAAACAAGCTGGTGTAGCAATCCTACTATCTAAAAATTAGACTTCAAACTAAAATCAATCAAAAGAGATGAAGAAGGGCATTTCAAACTCATCACAGGAGAAGTCCATCAAGATGAAGTCTCAATCCTGAATATCTATGCCCCAAATACTAAGGCACCCACATTTGTAAAAGAAACATTATTAAAGCTCAAACCACACATAAAACCACACACACTTATAGTAGGATACTTCAACACCCTGCTTTCACCACTAGACAGGACCACCAGACAGAAACGTAACAAAGAAACAAAGGATCTAACAGAAGTTATGATCCAACTGGATTTAACAGACAACTATAGAACATTCCATCCAAACACAAAAGAATATACCTTCTCAGCACCACATGGAACCTTCTCTAAAATTGACTATATACTCAGCAACATACCAAACCTATACAGATACAAAAATATTGGAAAACACCATGTATCTTATCAGACCACCATGCTTTAAAATTAGAATTCAACAACACAAATTGCAGAAACCCTACAAACTCATGGAAATTGAATAATGAGGAACTGCACCATACCTGTGTCAAGGAAGAAATTAAAGACTGCCTAGAATTCCACTCTGCCCTTTGTCCTACGGCGGATACCCGAGCCTCAGATGAGTCTGGTCGCTGCTCTGCTCCCCAACCTCTCCAATCAGCCCCTGTTCGCTTCTGCCTGAACACCCCCTACCCCCGACAAGAGTGGACCTGCACAGACAGGGAAGGCCCACCCTGAGTCTGGACATACCTCACCTTCTTTACCCACCGCCCTCTGCCATCTGGCTGCCGCTAGAGGTTGAGCCCTCCGCCTGCCACGGGAGAGAGGGAGAGAACCCAACTGCACTCACTGGAAGAAGGGATGGGAAGAAGACAGAGTAAAAGCACACTCAACAGCAGAAAGACCAATATGACACCACCAGAATCTAGGGAATCCACACCAGCAAGATCTGAAAAGCCCAACACAGAGAATGAAGAAGAAATGGACCTCAAAAATTATCTTAGGAAGATGATAGAGACCTTTAAATAGGAAACATGAAAATCCCTTAGAGAAATAGAAGAAAAACCAATCAAAAAAATTACATGAAATGGAGGAAAAGACAAACCAAAAAATTCAATAACTAAGCAAATCACTTAAAGAATCTAAAGAAAGCCAATAAAAAACAACCAAACAAGTGAAGGAAGCACTCAGAACAGTTCAAGGAATGAAAGCTGAAATAGACACAAGAAAGAAAACACAGAATGAGGGGATGCTGGAAATAGAAAGGCTGGATAAATGATCAGAAACTAAAGATTTGAGTATAACCAATAGAATTCAAGAGATGGAAGAGAGAATCTCAGTTTTTGAAGACTCACTAGAGAATATACAGACATTGACCAAAGAAAATCTCAAGTCCAACAAATCACTAACACAAAATATCTAGGAAATATGGGACACCATGAAAAGGCCAAACTTAAGAATAATAGGTATAGAAGAAGGTGAAGAAATACAGCTCAAAGGTACAGAAAACATATTCAACAAAATCATAGAAGGAAACTTCCCCAACCTACAGAAGGATATGCCTATGAAAGTACAAGAAGCTTACAGAACACCAAACAGACTGGACTACAAAAAGAAGTCCCCTTGACACATAATAATCAAAACACAAAACCTACAGAATAAAGAGAAAATATTAAGAGCAGCAAAGGAAAAAGGCCAAGTAACATATAAAGACAGACCTATCAGAATTACTCCTGACTTCTCAATGGAAACTTTGAAAGCCAGAAGGTCCTGGATTATATCCAGTAGGCTGGATGCCTGGATTATATCCAGTAGTCTGGATGCCAACCCAGACTACTGTACTCAGCAAAACTTTCAATCATTATACATGGAGAAAATAAGATATTCCATGACAAAACCAGATTTAAACAACACATATCCACAAATCCAGCACTACAGAAAGTTCTGGAAGGAAACCTCCAACACAACGAAGATAACTCCACTCACAAAAACATAGGCAATAGATAATCCAATTTTACCAAACACAGAAAGAAACAGGAGGGCAAAATACATACACAATGAAACCACCAACAATAAATCCAAAACAAGCAAGAACCAACAATCAATGGACATTAATATCCCTCAATGTCAATGGCCTTAACCTGTCCATAAAAAGATACAGGCTAACAGAATGGATACAAAGACAGAATCCATCCTTCTGCTGTATACAAGAAACACACCTTAACTTCAAAGAAAGGCATTACCTCAGAGTAAAGGTCTGGGAAAAGATTTTCCAATCAAATGGGCCCAAGAAACAAGCTGGTGTAGCAATCCTACTATCTAACAAATTAGACTTCAAACTAAAATCAATCAAAAGAGATGAAGAAGGGCATTTCATACTCATCACAGGAGAAGTCCATCAAGATGAAGTCTCAATCCTGAATATCTATGCCCCAAATACTAAGGCACCCACATTTGTAAAAGAAACATTATTAAAGCTCAAACCACACATAAAACCACACACACTTATAGTAGGATACTTCAAAACCCTGCATTCATCACTAGACAGTACCACAAGACAGAAACTTAACAAAAGCCTCCCAACCAAAAAAAAGCCCAAGACCAGATGGCTTCACTGCAGAATTCTACCATAAATTCAAACAAGAGCTAATACCAGTACTCCTCAAATTGTTGCACACAATAGAAGCAGGAGGGATATTGCCAAATGCCTTTTTATGAGGCTACAACCACTTTGATACCCAAGCCACACAAAGATACAACTAAAAAAGAGAACTACATACCAATATCCCTCATGGACATTGATGCAAAAATACTCAACAAAATATTGATGAATTGAATCCAATAACACATCAGAAAAATCATCCATTTTGATCTAGTAGGCTTCATCCCAGGGATGCAGGGATGGTTCAACATATGAAAATCCATCAATGTAATCCACATATAAACAAACTGAAAAACCACATGATCATCTCACTAGATGCTGAAAATTCTTTGACAAAATCCAACATCCCTTTTGATAAAGGTCTTGGAGAGAACAGGAATAACAGGAACATATCTAAACATGATAAAAGCAATATACACCAAACTGACAGCCAACATCAAAATAAATAGAGAGAAACTCAAAGCAATTCCTCTAAAATAAGGGACAAGACAAGGCTGCCCACTCTCTCCATATCTTTTCAATATTGTACTTGAAGTTCTGGCTACAGCAATAAGACAAGAAAAGGAGATCAAAGATATACAAATTTGAAAGGAAGAAGTCAAATTTTCACTATTTGCAGATGATATGATAGTCTACATAAGTGACCCAAAAAACTCTACCAGGAAACTCCTACAGCTGATAAACACCTTCAGCAAAGTGACAGGATACAAAATTAACTAAAAAAATCAGTAGCCCTACTATATACAGATGATAAATGCAATGAGAAAGAAATCAGAGAAACATCACCTTTCACAATATCCACAAGCAACATAAAATATCTTGGGGTAGCTCTAACTAAAAAAGTGAAAGACCTGTACAATAAGAACTTTGAGTCTTTAAAGAAAGAAATTAAAGAAGATACCAGAAAATGGAAAGATCTCCCATGCTCTTGGATAAGTATAGTCAACATAGCAAAAATGACAATCTTGCCAAAAGTAATCTACAGATTCAATGCAATCCCCATCAAAATTCCAACACAGTTCTTCACAGACACTGGAAGAACAATACTCAACGTTTATGGGAAAAAAACAGGATAGCCAAAACAACTCTGTACAATAAAAGGTCTTCTGCAGGCATCACCATCCCTGACTTCAAGCTCTATTATAGAGCCATATTTCTGAAAACAGCTTGGTATTGGTACAAAAATAGACAGATAGACCAATGGAATTGAATTGAAAACCCTGATATTGACCCACACACCTATGAACACCTTATTTTTGACAAAGATGTTAAATCTACACAATGGAAGAAAGATAGCATCTTCAACAAATGGTGCTGGCACAATTGGATTCGGACATGCAGAAGATTGCAGATAGATCCATCTATGTCACCATGCACAAAACTTAAGTGCAAATGGATCAAAGATCTCAACATAAATCCAGCCACACTGAATCTTCTAGAAGAGAAAGTGAGAGATACCCTTGAACAAATTGGCACAGGAGACTGCTTCCTGAACATTACACCAGTAGCACAGACATTGAGATCTGCAATTAATAAATGGGACCTCCTGAAACTGAGAAGCTTCTGTAAGACAAAACAACAGCTCACAGAATGGGAAAAGATCTTTGTAGGGGATGCTGTAGCCATACCTGCTTAGGGGCTTGCTAAAGGTGTGCCTGGTCATGCCCTTGTGGGAAAGCACCCTGTCTCTACAGGTGCTCCCTGCTTGTAGCCAACCCACTGTACCACAAATGTGAATCTGTAAATTGCTCTAACTGCTCCTCTGTACGTTTTTCTAGGTCTTTAATATGCTCATCCTTAGACAGCATCTGAATGGTATGGAAACTGCCTTCTAGGTATTGGAGTCTAGATTCGAGGTCATGATTTGCTGATTTTGAGTCCTCAGCAATTGACCATATGGACCTATCTAATCTGTCAACCCTGTACTATAAATTATCTTCCAAACATTCAAATCTAGACTCAAATTTGTGATCTGCTATCTTAGATGCTTCAATGATTGATTGAATGGCATTGTCCAATTCTTCAACCGTATCCTGGGTATTTTGCACCTTTGCATCTAGTTTCTGGTTAACAGAGCCTATCTGAGTTTCTAGCTGGCTACAAATATTCTTTAGTTTCTCACTGTCCTCTGACAGCCTAGCCTCTAACGCCTCAGACATGAAGGATCTCTCTGTGTTTATCTTATCATAAGTATGCTGCATCTCATCTTGGGTAACAGACAGCTCTTTCTTTAGCGTATTGGACACAGAGCCAAGCTTATCATCCAATTTCTGTTCCACTTGCTGCACAATTGTGGTCTGACCTAATCTGTTCTCCAAAACCTCATTGTGTAAAGCTGTTATTTCCTGCAAGCAGGTGATGAGGTTATCTTTGTCCCTGTTCCTGAGGCTTCTGGCTAGGAATGTTATTTGTACCCGCAAGCTAACTGCCATTACTGCATATAGGCCGGTAATTGGCAGATTAGCATCCTCCTCAAACATTGAATTCATGTAACAAGCAAAAATATTGCCAATTTTAGCAAATGATAAATATTCCGCCGTAATTTTACTTGATTTCTACTCCAGATGCAGTAACTATCTTTGACCAGCAGGTGGCGCAGGCATTCAATGAGTCCGCGGTGTTTGGCAGTGGTCTGTGGCAGCAGTGGAGAGAGGTCACAAAAGCAGCTGCGTTTATCTTAGAGAGTATACAGCCTTGGGGCCGCAACCACTGAAAAAGATGCTGCTGAGGCCAGAGGAAGCCGCAGGCCCTGCTGAAAACCGAGGCCTACTCAGCTCTAGGGCAGTAGGCCTCAGGGTGGTGCGGGTAAGCTGTAGTCCCAGCAGGTCCTGTGCCTGCAGCTAGAAACTGTGACAGTAACCGTGGGAAGTCTGTGGAAGTCTCTCCGCTGGGCACACAGTTCATAGAGACTCAGCGGCAGCGGGGACGCACTTGTGGCACAGCAGGTCAGCTGCGAGCCAGGAGCACCTGTGGAGAGAGGGAGCTTTCCTGGCCTAGGCCGAAGTCCCCGTGGGACCCACAGGGCATCCCAAACGGCAGCTAGGTTTACAATATCCCACTCCTGACAACCAGATATTGTGGGAAATTACCAATATGGAGCCAGGTAGAAATACAAGGGATTTTAGTAGGGTGAAATCCTTACTTACAGAGTGACCTAGCCAGCCAGTGGGCAGCAGTCTGTGCAGCAAGCCGAAAGCGAAACCCACCACCTGAACGTCTCTCACACTATGTCACCCTGACCACACCCTCGCAGGCTTAGCTACAGCATCCCCACAGGGTTCCAATGGGCTACTGCTCTTAACTCTGAAAAAGCTGATTCTGTTATTACACACCTGCTAGAGGTGATGGCAGTTATGGGTATATCTGCACAAATAAAAACTGACAGTGCTCCAGCATATGTCTCCACAAAATTGGAGCAGTTTTTCAAATATTATAACATAAAGCATGTCACCGGTATACCACACAATCGTATGGGACAAGCAGTGATAGAGAGATCTAATAGAACACTTAAGGAAATGCTCCACAAACAAGCGTGGAAGACGCCCCCCCCAGAAAAAAAAAACATAAGTTGCATAATGCTTTATTAACACTAAACTTTCTTAATGCCAATGAGAAAGGACAAACGGCTACAGAACGACACTGAATTATGGAAAAAAAACTGCTGAATTGAATCAGCTGGTATACTTCAAAGATGTACTAACCTCTGTATGGAAACCAGGACAAGTATTATAATGGGGTAGGGGTATTGCATTGGTTTCCACAGGAGAAGAAAAACTTTGGATACCATCAAGGTTGATCAAGATTCGAGTTGAAAAGAAAAAACCTCTGGACAAGGAGAAATGACAGGTATTCTACCAAGGTATATCTTATAAGAGGGAGAAGGGATTGACATGTGAAGCAAGCTTGTTCCTAATTTGAACTAATAAAAAACTTTTTAAAAAAGATTTTGAAAGATAAAAAAAGAATTCCTAGAATTCAATAAGAATGAAGGTACAACATACCCAAACTTATGGGATACTTTGAAAGCAGTGCTAAGAGGAAAGTTCATAGCACTAAGTGCCTATTTGAAGAAACTGGAGAATAGTCACACTAGAGAATTGACAAAACAACTGTAAGCTTTAGAGCAAAAAGAAGCAACTCACCACGGAGGAGTATATGCCAGGAAATAAGCAAACTGAGGGCTGAAATCAATAAAGTAGAAACTAGGAAAACATTACAAAGAATCAACGAAACAAAGAGTTGGTTCTTTGAGAAAGTCAACAAGACAGACAAACCTCTATCCAAACTAACCAAAAGGCAGAGAGAGAGCATGCTAATTAACAAAATCAGAATGAAAGGGGGACATAACAACGGACATTGAGGAAATCCAGGGAGTCTTCAGGTCATACTTTGAAAACCTGTACTTCACAAAATTTGAAAATCTAAAGGAAATGGACAATTTTCTGAATAGATATCACTTACCAAAATTAAATCAAGAACAGATAACCAATATAAACAGGCCTACAATCCCTAATGAAATAGAAGTCATCATCAAAAGTCTCCCAACCACAAAAAGCCCAGGGCCAGATGGTATCAGTGCATAATTCTACCAGAAATTCAAAGAAGAGCTAATATCAATACTCCTCAAATTGTTCCACACAATGGCAGCAGAAGGGACATTGCCAAACTCTTTTTATGAGGCTACAATTACCTTGGTACCCAAGGCACACAAAGACACAACTAAAAAAAAGAGAACTACAGACCAATATCCCTCATGAACATTGTTGCAAAAATATTCAATAAAATACTGGCGAAGTAAATCTAAAAGCACATCAGAGAGATCATCCATCATGATTGAGGTGGATTCATCCCAGGAATGCAGGGATGGTTCAATTTGTGAAAATCCATCAATGTAATCCACCATATAAACAAACTGAAAAAGAAAAACCACATGATCATCTCACCAGATGCAGAAAAAGCCTTTAACAAAATCCAACATCCCTTTTGATAAAGGTCTTGGAGAGATCAGGAATAACAGGAACATACCTAAACATGATAAAATCAATATACAGCAAACCAACAGTCAACATCAAACTAAATGAAGAGAAACTCAAGGCGATCCCTCCGAAATCAGGAAAAAGATAAGGCTACCCACTCTCTCCATATCTCTTCAATATTGTACTTGAAGTTCTAGCTAGAGCAGCAAGACAAGAAAAGGAGACCAAAGGGATATAAATTGGAAAGGAAGAACTCAAACTTTCACTATTTACAGATGATATAATAGTTTACATAAGTGACCCAAGAAACTCTACCAGGGAACTCCTACAGCTGATAAACACCTTCAGCAAAGTGACAGGATACAAGATTAACTCAAAATAATTAGTAGCCCTACTATATACAGATGATAAATGCAATGAGAAAGAAATCAGAGAAACATCACCCTTTACAATAACAACTAACAACATAAAATATCTTGGGGTAATGTTAACCAAATACATGAAAGACCTGTACAGTTAGAATTTTGAGTCTTTAAAGAAAGAAATTAAAGAAGATACCAGAAAATGGAAAGATCCCCAGTGTTTGTGGATAGGTAGGATCAACATAGTAAAAATGGCGATCTTGCCAAAAGCAATCAACAGATTCAATGCAATTCCCATCAACATCCCAACACAAGGTCGTCACAGACCTTGAAAGAAGAATACTCAACTTCATATAGAAAAACAAAAACTCAGGATAGACAAAACTATCCTTTACAATAAAAGAACTTCCAGAGGCATCACCATCCCTGACTTCAAGCTCTATTATAGAGCCATAGTCCAAAAAACAAGCTTGGTATTGGTACAAAAATAGACAGATAGACCAATGGAATCGAATTGAAAACCCTGACATTTACCCACACACATATAAACACCTGATTTTTGACAAAGAAGCTAAAGTTATACAGTGGAAAAAAGAAAGCATTCAACAAACGGTGCTGGCATAACTGGATTCAGACTTGTAGAAGATTGCAGTTAGATCCATATCTATCAACATGCACAAAACTTAAGTCCAAATGGATCAAAGATCTCAACATAAATTCAGCCTCACTGAACCTCCTAGAAGAGAAGGTAGATGGTACCCTTGAACAAATTGGTGCAGGAGACCACTTTCTGAACATAACACCAGTAGCACAAACATTGAGATCGGCAATTAATAAATTGGACCTCCTGAAACTGAGAACCTTCTGTAAGGCAAAGGACACAGTCAGCAAGACAAAAACGATAGCCCACAGAATGGGAAAAGATATTCACCAACCCCACATCTGACAGAGGGCTGATCTTCAAAATATACAATGAACTCAAGAAGCTAGCCACCAAAACACCAAACAATGCAATTAAAAGTTGGAGTGCAGAACTAAATAGAGAATTCTCAACAGAGGAATCTAAAATGCCTGTAAGACACTTGAGAAAGTGCTCAACATCCTTAACTATCAGGGAAATGCAACTCAAAACCACTCTGAGATACCATCTTACACCAGTCAGAATGGCTAAAATCAATAACACCAATGACAATCTATGCTGGAGAGGATGTGGAGAAAGAGGAACTCTCCTCCATTGCTTGTGGGAGTGCAAACTTGAACAACCACTTTGGAAATCAGTATGGCAGTTTCTCAGGAAAATGGGAGTCTACCTCAAGATCCAGCAATTCCTCTCTTGGGCATATAGCCAAAGAATGCACACTCATACAGTAAGGATATATGTTCAACTATGTTCATAGCAGCATTATTTGTAATAGCCAGAACCTGGAAGCAACCTAGATGCCCCTCAACTGAAGAATGGATAGAGAAAATGTGGTACATTTACACAATGGAGTACTACCAATGGGAAAAAAAACAAAGGAATCTTAAAATTCGCAGGCAAATGGATGGAATTAGAAGAAACCAACCTGAGTGAGGTAACCCAGTCACAAAAAAGATAAACATGATATGTACTCACTCATTTTCGATTTTTAGACACAGAGCAAAGGATCACCAGTCTACAAACCACACTGCCAGAGGAGCTAGGAAATAAGGAGGACCCCAAGAGAAGACTGCATAGTCCCTCAAAGAAGGGGATGGGGACAAGAACACCTGACAAAGTGGGAGCCTGAGGGGGAGAGGAAGGGGAAAAAGAAGGTGAGGGGTGAGGAGAACAAGAGGACTGAGACAGGGGAGGAATAGAGGAGGGCAAGAAAGGAGACTTCTTGATAGAGAGAGACGGTACACATTTGGAGAGAGGTCTGGCACAGGGGAAATGTTAAGGGATTCACAGGGATGACCCCAACTAAGAAGCCAGGCTGTGGTGGAGAGGATGCCATTGATGCCCTTCCTCTATAATGAGATTGACGCCTACTTTGGTTACCATTCCTAGAGCCTTCATCCAGTAGCTATTCAAAGCAGAAACAGACACCCATAGCTAAACACTGAACTATACTGTTGGAATCCAGTTGTGGAGAGAGAGGAGGGATGAGCAAAGGAGCCAAGACAGGGCTGGAGAAACCCGCAGAAACAGTGGACCTGACCTACTGATAGCATGGAGATCCTAGTCATAAAGCTGTGGAAACAGCATTGGACCGAACCAAGCCCTCTGAATTTGTGCCTGATAGGAGGCCAAGACAGTCTATGGGACTGCAGTCTACTCTAAAAGTAGAGTCAGTCTTTATCCCTAGAGCACAAATGGACTTTGGGAGCCCATTCCCTATGGAAGGATATTATTGCAGCCCAGATATAGCAAGGAGGGCCTAGACCTCCCCCAAATGATATGATGGACTTTGAAGGTCCCCCGTGGATGCCCTCACTATCCCTGGGGAGGAGTTGGGGGCTGGGTTAGGAGAGGTTGGTGGGGAACATGGGAGAATGGGAAGGCAAGGGAAGGGGGGATGGATATATAAATATGAGTAGTAATTAAAGAATAAATAAAGAAGACACTAGTATAGTGTGAAATTACCAATATGGAGTCAGGTAGAAATATAAGGGTATTTAATAGGGAAAAGCCTTCCTTACAGAGCAACCTAGCCAGCTGGCATGGCAGCGGTCTGTACACAAGCCCAAAAGTGAAACCGAAAGAGAGACGCAGTCCCTGTCAAATCTCGCTCTACGTCACCCTGACCACACCCTCGAGTTAACTAAACCCTAAAGTCATCTGAGAGAGCTATCCAAGCCTGAACACCTCCTTCTAAGTCCAACCATAAACAATAGAAAGCTATCCCTAACTAGGTATATACACTGTCCTAAGTGACAACAATGGGGAAAGGGGGTATAGCATCCTCCAAGTTACTTCCTGCTGAAATGGGACGATGATCGTCAGAAAGAAAGATGGGCATCAAAGAAACTTGTTATGGAGTTTGCTTTCAATGTGGCAAGATTAGCCATTTGGGCAAGAAACTACTCTTGCCTGGACTGTTTGTTGCTGTGTAAACTGGACATGCAGGAGCCATAAGAAAATGACTGCTAAACTTACAAAACAAGACAGTACTGAAGGGTTCCTGTTAAAATAGAGAAGTTTGCTAGACACACTGTGGCCTATAGGCTAAAGATGGATGCCCCAACATTAAAGAGGAACTTTGGGTGACTGTCCAGGTAGCAAGAAGTCTCTGTCAATTCAAGAGTTTATATATTATCCTTCTATGGTCTTTGATAGAGTTAAAGACAGATAGTTATGGTTATAGTTTTCTTCAGTTATTATAAAAGATAAGTTATTTAGACAGAAAAGAGGAGATGATGGGAATTACTGTGTATGTTTATCTTATTGATTGTTAAATAAAATACTGTTTGGCCAATAAGACAGCAAGTAGACAGGACTAGGAGTCAAAGAGGATTCTGGGAAATGTAGTAGAGAAGTGCTGATCCAGGCAGGAAGTGACATAGCAAGGAGACTCATATTTAAGTGAAGGAGAAACAGGAAGGGCCCTCTCTTTTCCCCTCCACTCCTGCTCCAGCAGCACAATGTGATCCACCAGCAAAGATGGACACCATAAGGCATCTGATAAGATAAGTCTTATAAAATATATAGATGTATGATAATTGAGACTGAGCTAACGGATGAGAATCCTAGTCATTGGCCAAGCAGCTTTGAACCTAATACAAGTTTCTGTGTATTCATTTGGGCCTAACTCGGGCAGGCGGCTGGCATAAAGCACACACGTGGCGGTGGGGCTCAGGCAGCTTTTGGCAGAAATATTTATCGTAACACACTAGGAACAGAAGAAGCATACATACCTCAACATACTCCAGCATGACTATTTATTGCAAACTTATACCCAGCATTATATTAAATGAAGAAAAACTAGGATCATTTCCTTTAAAATCAGGAATGAATCGAGGGTGACCCCTCATACTTGATATAGTGCTGGAAGTCTTAGCTAAGCAAGGAGAGTGGAGAAAGAAATTAAAGGAATACAATCGGAAATAAGAAGAGGAGTTGGGAGACAGTTCAGAATGAGGAACTGAGTTTGAGCCCCAGGACCCACATAAAAATGCTGGGTTGTGGGTTCATGTAATTCTAGTGCTGGGGAGGCAGAGACAGGAGGCTCTGCCACTTGCTGGACAACCAGTCTAGCCTAATTGGTGAGTTCCAGGCCAATAAGAGGCCCTGCCTCAAAAGAGGTGATAGCATTCCTGAGGGTGACACCCTGACATTGTCCTCCGGCCTCTAGCCACATGAACATGTATGTGCATACACACACCCCTATAGTGATATCCACCTCTACACCTGCAGCACTGACCACACCCAAAAGGTGTGGTGCAGATGTGACCGGTGATAAGGATTAGGTTTGGGCTCGGAGCTCTCTTGCTTCCTGCTAGGGTCAAAGAGAGCATCCGGGTGGCGGGGTCGGCATCCTTGGAGCAGGAACCCACAACAGGCATCTGTTTCCTGTGTAAGTGCATTCTTCCCAAATAAACTTCACTTCACCTGTACAGAGTCTAGTAAATCTTGATTCCCATGCCTATACACCCCCCAACACATAGGCACCCCTCATACATAAACATGCACATGCTTTAATATAGAAAAGGAAGAAGTTAAGACATCTGCATTTGCAGATGGCATGATTCTGTAATTAAAAGACCCTGAAGAGGAACACTCAGACCTGACAGACACTGTCAGCAACACAGCAGAATGCAGTCAACATAATAAAGTCAGTAGCTTTTATTATGTACACATCAATATAGAACTTTCATATATGCCAATAAAGAACTTGCTGGGAAATAAACCAGAGAAAATAGTCACCTTTGCACTAGCTTCAAATAAAATTTTCAGAAATAAACCCAGACAGGGAAGTGAAAGACTTCTACACTGAAAATATAACACACGGAAGAAGATACTAGAAGACAGAAAGGCATGCCATGCTCATAGACTGACAGATTGACATTATGAGGTGTGTGACAGAAAGCAGTTTACAGATTCAATGCAATGCCCAGCAATATTCAGATGAAATTCTTGAGAAAAAAATCTTAAAAGCCATAAAGAAACACAAAATAACCTGAACAGTCAAACAACCCTAAGCAGAAAGAGAAATGCTCAGCAGCGCCCTCTAGGGAGTTATATATGAAAAAACACCCCTCAGCCCTCATTGTCTCTTAGAGAAACCACAGTGTAATGCTGCGATGGTTCACCAACTTGTGGTCTTTCTATGGATCTCAGGTCAAACTTATGTCCCCAGGGAAGTCTTTTCCCAACACCCTAACTGGAGAGGTCTCCCTCACTGTCCCATCCCTCCTCAGTCCAACCTCCCTCCCGGAAAGGCCACACTTCCAATGCCACCCAGCTGCAGTGACATTTGAAAACTGTCAGTCTCCATGTGAGCAAGCCCCATGAGGACAAGGACCCTGCCTGGCCTCTCTCCAGAACACTGCAAACAGTACCCAATGACTTTACCACCTTCCCCCAGAATTTGTGTTCTCATTAATGACAGTCTTCTATTGCCATTCATTTCCCATGTCTTGGGCACTACCTTGGTACACCCATGCTTTCTGTAATTTCTTATGCTGTTCTGATTTACAGATGAGGAAGCTGAGTCTCAGACAGAAACCAATAAGGATGAAGGAGATAAAAGTCTGTGAGCACACTCCCTCCCATGCTCATCCACCTCTGACATCTGTACTGTGGTCCTCTGTTCCCTCATCCAAGAGCAGAGGAAAGAGCTCCATCTTGTCTTCATGACTGTGGAACACATGCTCTCAGTTGCATGTCATTCTGCACCCAGCTGGGTCCAAAAGCAGCAGTCACTCTGAGCATGGCCCTCTCATCCCTCTAACTACATTCATATCAAAAGCTAAGATCTATGAGACTAGACTCTCCACATTATTGTGCCATGAGACTCTATGACCCTGAGAACTATAGTTACAAGAAGATAGGACAGACAGCATCCCAGCCACCACCTCCCTCCTCCAGGCAATGACACCTAAGAGCCAGAGCACCAAGTTTGTCCCTCAGTGGTGCCTACTCTAATCTGCTTTTCTTGACAAAAATAATTAAATTCTAACTACTTACATAAGACCAGGAAGGGCACCAAAGCACACTAAGAAGTAATTGATATTCTGCAAACATCCTCAAGGGGGGCATTTACTCTGAGAAAAGATCTCAAACAGTGCAATGCCAACACCCTGAGATAAAGTTCTCAATGTGATCTCTTGCAAAACCAGAGTGTACAGTCCCAGGGTGGGCTAGTGCTTCTGTGAGAGTTGTTCTCCATCACCTGACCTGGCCCATACCCCATAGTGTCAGGGAAAGCACACAGACAGTAGCAATTCCTTTGAGGAAGGCTAGGGAGATGGCTTAGTCAGCAAAGTGCATACTGACAAATGTGAGGACCTGAATTCGTATCCCTGATACCCACATAAAAGATAGGTGCTTCAGCTGGGGCTATGAGGAAATGGGTAGATCCCTGAAGCTCTTTGGTTAGCTAGCCTAGCAGAATTGATGACTGTGGGAGCCTACCCAGGCATTCACATCTGCAGTCTATTCTAACTTATAAGACATGAGAGTTCAAGTGTGCTTGTTTCAGTCTCCTTGAGAACTGTGAGAAAGTTCTGATTAAGCCCATGGAAAAGAGCATTTTATCTAACTAACAAGCTTCTGATGCCAGCCAAAAGGCACATGGAGATAGGGAATGGAGCTGCTTGCTGCTAGCAGGATGCATGTGATAGATAGTGAAACTTACTGCTCTTCAATTCAAGGACAGTGCAGGGAAATGGTTAATTGACTATGCTGCTCTTTGCTCTGCTTTGCCTCGAGCCTGTATATAAGCAGAGTCTAAATTAAACTTGAGGCTGTCCAGTGTGCTGAAAGGCACGGCCTGGACAGTCCTCCTGAATCTGCCCTGTGTTCTGTCTCCCTTTCTTTTATCTGCCTTTTCTCAATCCTCACGCCCCTACTCAGATAACCGAGCTGACACTTTGGAGCAGGCTCTGACAGATGAGCACCATGTTCATCGAGAGACCCTGTCTCAAAAACTAAGATGGACAGTGATTGAGGAAGACACCCAAGCTCAACCTCTGGCCACCACACTCACATACACACATATGTAGCTGCACATACAGAGAGACAAATACAGGCACTACCCAGGCATTCACATACACACAAAGCAAATAGGAGGGGATGGAAAGTCAGAGAGGGCATGGCTCACAAAGTTTCTTGTTGTGTGGAGTAGCAGAATTTCGAGCAGAGGTGTGTCATGGTCTGATTAACAAATTCTGATGACTTCTTGGGTATTGTGCAGAAAAGAATTGTTAAGTGGCAGGGCAGAAGCCGGGGAATCTTTGCAATGGCTCAAGGCATAGTGGTGGGTGGCCTGAGGTAGTAAGACGGTGGAATTGAGGACACGATCTTCTTACTGAATGGATAGAGAGAGCTGACAGGGGAGTCAAATGCAGCTCGAAGGCTGCAACTGGGACTTCAGGGGAATCTAGGTTCCACTTTTGAGACAATGAGGGCGGGATGTGATTTGAATATCTCTCTCTCTCTCTCTCTCTCTCTCTCTCTCTCTCTCTCTCTCTCTCTCTCTCTCTCACACACACACACACACACACACACACACACACACACACACACACACACCAGAGCTACAGGGAATCCTGATTTTTCTACTTCCAGCCTCTCTGTTCCTCCTCAGAACCTCACCAAGTAATTGAAGTTCATCCATCCTGCCACCATCCATCCGTCCATCAACCACCCACCCACTCATTCATCCAACCATTCATTTAAGAAGCATCTTTAGTAACTACTCTGTGCCAAATGTGGTAGGTACTATAGACACAGGGCTAATTAGACACATGCTCTTCCCTCATAATTTAAAGGACACATAGAGACAATGCATTGTTGTGGTTTGACCTTAAATTTTCCCTAAAGCTCATAATGTTGAAGGTTTGGTTGGTCCCTGGTGCCATAATACTAAGAGGTGGAGGTGCTAACAGATAACTGAATCAAATGGCCTTTCATCTCACTAATGGATGGAGCCTCTTATGTGGTGGTTTGAATAAGAACAGCCCTCATAGGCTCATGTGTTTGAATGCTTGGTCACACTATTTGAAAGGATTAAAAGGACTAGGGTGTGGCTTTGTTGGAGGAAGGGTGTTACTGGGGTGGGCTTTGGAGTCTCAAAAGCCCGTGACAAGCCTAGAGTCTCTCTCTCTCTCTCTCTCTCTCTCTCTCTCTCTCTCTCTCTCTCTCTCTCTCTCTCTCTCTGCCAATGGATCAGGTTGTAAAGCTCTCAGCTACTGCTCCTGCACCTGCCTCCATACTGCCATGCTCTCCGCCATGATGAGAATGGACTAAACCTCTGAAACTGTAAGCAACCCTCCAGTTAAATGCCTTTTTCATAAGTGTTGCCTTGCTCATAGTGTCTCTTCACAGCAGTAGAACAGTGACTAAAACAAAGGGGTTTGTTATGAAGATGAGTATCTGTCCTTGCTTCCTGGCTGCCGTCTGGTGAGCACCTTTCCTCTGCCATGTGCTTCCTGCATATTAGAGTACCCACTGTAGGTTCCAAAGGAACTAGGCAAAGCAATCAAGAACTGAGACCTCAGAAAACAGAAGCAGCAATAAACCCCACTCCTTTTGTTTGTCTTAGATATCTTGCCACTGTGACTTAGATAGACTAAGTACCAGAGACATCTTCACACATCTGTGCAGTCAGTCACTCAAAATTTCATTGGCACTTAATTTCATTAGCACTTTCTTTCAGGAAAGTATGTGTGTTGGTCCATATTACTGTTCATCTTGCCCCAACAAAATATGAGCCTAAGTCTTTTTAACAAATGGTGTTAAAGAAGCTAAATTTCCACATGCAGAAGAATGAAAATAAGATAGGCATGGTAACACACACCTTTAATCTCAGCACTTAGGAAGCGGAGACAGGTGGATCTCTATGAGTTCAAGGCCAGCCTGGTCTACAGGACCAGTGAGTTCCAGGATAACCAGGAATACATGAGACCATGTCTCAAAAAAACAAAAAAAAGAGTGAAACTAGATCCCTGTCTTTCACCCTGCAAAAAAAAAAAAAAATCAATTTAAAACTGATCAAATACCTTAATACAAGACACAAAACTTTGAAGCTAATAGAGAAAAACACAGGGAAGGCATTTCAAATATATATTCATAGATAAGGACTTAATGAACAGCACACTAAAAGCACAGGAAATAATCCCAATAACTGGAAAATTGGATCATATTAAATTAAAAAGCTTTTACACAGCAAAGGAAACCATCACCAGAGCAAAGATGCAACCCATGGAACGGGGGGGGGGGGGATATCTTTTTTCACTACACATCAGATGGAGAATTAATATCTAGGATTTGCAAAGAACTGCAAAAATACAAAAGAATCCAATCATCAAGTGGTGGTGTCACACACCTTTAAATAATCCCAGTACTCAGGAGGCAGAGTGTTGTGAGTTTGAGGCCAGTCTGGTCTACAGAGTGAGTTTCCAGGACAGCCAAGACTACAGAGAGAAACCCTGTCTTGAAAAACAAAACAACAAGCAAAATGAACAAAATAAAATCTAATCAATAGATGAGCTAATGAATTGAAAAGATGATTCCCGTCATCCCGCGGATGGGGGATGTGCATATATGCAGCACTAACTGGAGAGAGATGTGTTGTGGGGCCTGGAGGAAGCTGGGAGGGAGGGAGGGATGGGTGGATATGATCAAAATAAGCTGTATAAGAAATGCTGAAAGAATAAACAAAATATCATATAAAAAGACAAAGTTGAAAGATGTCAAATGTTGGAGAGAACATTAAGTGACCCCATTTGTATTGCTGATGGGATGTAAATTGATCATATGGAAAACAATTAAACCTCAAAAAATTAAACAACCACCATATGATCTAGCAATCCCACTCTGGGTATATAGGGGAAATAAAGGTCACATCAGAGAAAAACCTGTCCTCCTTTGTTCAGTTAGGCAGTGTTCACAATGGCTGCGGTGTTTATCAGTGGGTGAATGGAATATTATTAGACCTTCGCAAGGAAGAAAATGCTACCATTTGTGATGATGTGAACAAATCAGGAGGCTATTCTGCTATGTGAAACAAGCCAGTTGTTGGAAGATGAACACTGTGTGATCTCACTTGAAAGTAGGATCTAAAACAAGTAGAAAGCACAGGAACAGAGTAGAACAGGGCCTGTGACAGGATAGACAGGTGAGGAGATGGACTTCAAGGGATACAGCCTTGCAGTTAGGGGTGAATAAATTCTGGAGGCTGCCTTCCCCCCAAAAGAAAAAAGGAATAAGAAAGTTCTATTCCAGTTGGACACTGCTAGGCTGACCATCCTCACTCACTGAAGCATCAATAACATGCAGCTTGTGCCAGGGTCAGGGAGAGGACTCTTGCTGGATGACCCAACAGTAGCTCTGGTGAGCGTCTCCAAGCAACCAGGCTTGCCTCTGAAGACCTGGCCTCTTGCATCTGCTGGCCATGTGAGCCAGCCCTGGGAGCAGCTGCCAGAGCCATTTGCACCACCTCCCACAGCATGCTGCGGGCAGCTGTGGAGCCACCTGCCTGAAGGAAGCCTTAAGCCCACCCATCTGGGTGGCCACACTCACAGCCAGCTGCCTGGACCCTGCGGGACCCTTACTGACACCTGCAGGTTCAGGTGCCAGCTCCTGAGATGCATCCACTCTGGAGGTTCTTGATCCTCCTACTGGGATTGCTAGTCTTGCCCTCGGCCCTGCTCAAGGAGCCTTGGCCTGGACTGACCACAGCCCACAAGGATGGAAGGTCTACCCTAGAAAGAAGTAAGCTCACCCTTGGATGTGGCCTGCTATCCAAAGAATGTAGGGAGGGCACAGCCTGGGTCACACCACTGACTGCTGAACCACCTTGGGTCAGCCTTTCTTCTAATTATTATTTATTTGTTTGTTTTTATTGTTTGTTCACTTATTTATTTTCTCTTGGACCTTAAGTATAGAAAATTGAGACTAAGTTAAATTTTTTTTCCAATTCATGCTATGTGGTCTTTTGTTTTATGCCATTTTCTCTTTCTCCCTTATCCTTATTCCCACTCCCTTACAGACCTTGTCAGGAATTGCCATGTACTTAGCATGTGTATCTGTCTGTATCTAAGTGGGCATGGTGGTGCATGCCTTTAATTCCAGCACTTGGGAGTCAGAAACAGGCAAGTCTCTGAGTTTGAGGCCAGCCTAGTCTCATATCGTGAGACTCTATCTGCATCCTTTGCAGGAGGTGTTTTAATTTGTATGACCCTGACTTGTCACTTGCTCTACTTTTCACTCCCTGCTCTACTGATGGCATCTCAGTTGCCTTGGCTGCTGCAGAGAAGCCTACACATTTCATTACCTCCGTTTAATTGGCTGCTGCCTCGGGACTGTCACCTAAACTGTCTGTACCTTCCCACTGCTGTAAACAACACTGAGATGAGTATCCTTGGACGTGTCCCCATTAGAACATGTCAGAGGATTCCTCTTGAGTTCTCTGGAGATATATATATATATATATATATATCCAGAACAGATGTAAGCTTGATGTAATTAAAACTGTTGGAGTCCTCTTAAAATGACTGTGCTGGTGCACACTAACTCCAGTTGTAAGAGAACATATCTGTCAGCATGCTCCCCACCACTGGAGGGTATCCACCTGTATCAATCAATCAGTGTTGCCAAAGCAAGATGCCATAGATAGGGTGAGGCTGGGGTGGTGGCAGTTGAGCCAAACAACATACGGCTATTCTTTACATAGTTCTGGCAGCTGGAAGTTCAAGTTTACTGTGATGACAGGTTTGATGTCTGGGAAGGGACCTCACTTGCTGGCTTATGGATGGCATCCTTTCATAGCCTTTCAGAAAAGGATATACCTGATGTCTTCCTCGTCCAAAGATACCAGTCCTATTAGATTAGGGCCAACCCTATGACCTCATTTAAATGTATTTACTATCTTGAAAGCACTATATCAAATACAGCTGTCCCTAGGTTCCCATGGGGATTGTTTCCCCCTTGGATCCTAGAATCTTTGGATCCTCAGACCCTTTACATAAAATGGTGCAGTGTTTGCACAGAACTGATGCAAATCCTTCCTCATACCTAAAACCATCTCTAGATTACTCATAAGACCTGGGACAATGCAAATCACATGTAAATAACTGCTATTGCCCATTTAGTGAATAATGGCAAAAAAGACTTGGTATTTTTAGAACACAGGTAATTTTTTCCAAATATTTCCAACCCATGGTTGATTGATTCTGCAGATAAAACAGAAGTTGGACAGTATTCCTCCCAAATGCCACCTATTGACTTTGTTGAGCAGGAATAGTTTCAAATTCACCAATATCTCATTATATAGTTTGTGTCTGGAATCTGGAGATCTTATCACATCCCAGAATTACTCTAGTTGTCTCTATCAACAGAATTCTAGTTTTTCTTTCCACACTGAGGGTATTAATACACACACACACACACACACACACACACACACACACACACACACACACACACACACACAGTGGGCATTTATTTCTGTGTGCATCTGTGCATGGAAAGTAAAGAGCCAGACTTCTGCCCACACGAGTCTGTTTCCCAGATCATCTACTAACTGGCCAAATTCCCAACAACACAAGGACCTGCTCCACCTGCTCACAGACCTCTCTGTGTAACATAACACTTTAACTATTGCCTCTTTGTGCAAGACTGATCTTTCTGACAGCCTATTTTATTCTTCCACATGAATTTTCAAGTGTGTTGAGCTCCTCTCAAAGGCTTCATCTGGATCTGATCACATCCACCTTGAATCTGTCTGTATATTTAGAAGAAAGGAATGCTTTCATAATGGGAGACTCCGCCCACAGGCTTAGTGTGTTATTAATCAGATTTTACTCTATGCCCCATAAAATCTTCTGTAAGTTTTGAGCATAGTTACTCAAGTAGTCCCGTGAGAATGTATAATTTTTGCTGCAAAGTAAATTATTTTCTTATTATCATCCTAGTAGGTGTTTTGGGTACAACTGGGAGAGATCTTCAGCCACAGTTTCTACTTAGGAAATTCTTAAAAACGGATCCATTTCTTCTCTGTGGGTGACGTGGAGACATGAATAAGTGCTCACCAGAAAGAGCACACCCTGGGCTCAGACCAGACCTATTTCTCCTACAGCAATATGCACATCACCATCCCTTCTCCATTTCCAGTTATTGCACAGGGCCTCCTGAAGCACAACGCTGAAGGCCGGATCCAGAGCATAAGGCTCCTGGACCGCCTGAATGTCTCGGGGATGGCAGCCCCAGGGATGGTGGGCTGGCTGATTGGTGGCATGAACTTCAAGCAGCAACAAGAGATCAGGTGAGACCTCGAATTCCACTCAAGACACTGAGGGCACTCTAGGGACCTTGGGGTCAGAGGACAAAACAGAGAGCAAGGCTTCTGAAGAAGGAAGGCATTCAGTCAGACTCAAGGAAGGTAAGACACAAAGCCCAAGATGAGAACAAGCTGGAGGCCACTGTTGGGAGCTGTTTGGGGAGGTGGCACATGAGGGTAATTAGCCATAACAGCTCAGAAGCAGACATGTCTGCACCTAAAGCCCAGCTTTGCCACCCACCCTGGGGAAATTGTTCATCCTTTCTAAATGCACCTGCAAAATGGGAACACAGAACAGAGCTAGGATGTCAAATGAGACCAGGACTGCAACCAGATACTTGAATCTTTGTTCAAGTGTGTCTGCATAAGCAGTGGACTACACTGCACACAAACCTTGGGCCCTCGCCAGAGAAACAATGACAGTAATCGTCCCACTGCAGATGTTGGGGACTCTACCAGTCCTGTACAGAACTTTTGTGGTGAATCCATGGATATATAACCCTTGGTAGCTGGGGTTTCCATGGCAATACTGAGTACACCCTACCCATACCCACTAAGACTGCCCCGTTGAACCTTCTACTTCCTGGGTCTCCATTCTGTCCTGGCAATGCTATTCTTCTACCTCTTCTTCCCTGAGCACCTTCTCCTGACATTTCTCTCTATCTGAGTGGGCAACAGAAGTCACTATCAGGGTTTTCCTAAGAAGCATGCAGCCAAAATCTTTTTAGTCATTCCTTCAACAAATGTTACAGTTATAATCCAACATCTATTGTGCACAAATCACAAGGAGAATAGAGGTATGAACAAAACCTATGACCTTTACCCTTGGGGAGATTGCATCCCAGTGATATAGATCTAATTTCATATGAAGAGGCATGCCACAAAAACAAATTTAACAAGGTGAGGTGTGGGAGTGAGGAGGCTTATCAGAGCCTGTCTAAGAGGTGACCCTGGAAGAGAAGGTAGCATATGACATGAGAGATACAGCAGAGTGGTTGGGGAAAAAGAGGCTGTAGGTACAAAGGCCCAGAGATAGGAAAGAGATGGGTGCATTTGAAGAAGAAAGAGCACCCCTGCACATCTAGCTGAGTAAAGGGTGGGTGGTAGAGGTGGAGAAATCAATGCCACAGTGAAACTCTGTGTAGACCCTGCAGGTCTTGGGGGTTGTGGTGTACGGTTTGTATCTTATTCCAAGAGTAGGGAGGAACCAGGGGTCAAGGGACTGTATGAAGGCCACCCAGGTTGCCTCATGAAGAATAGTCTACAGAAAGGCCAAGCTTGCAGCAGGGAGCCCAGGAAGGAACTGAAACATCTTCAGGAAGAGGTGGTGTGAGCAACAAAAGTAGTCAAACTTGTGTATATTGAAGTAGGCCAAGATGATTTGCAGGTAGCAAGAAGGTATGTGGTGTGTGGAAGCACCAAGGAGCTTCCCTCTGGAGTCCCAGACAGATGATAGGACTATCTATTACAGAGGGAGCCTTGTTCTGAGAAGTAAGGTCTTGCCCGTCAACATCTGGCTCTGGACTGCACAATACACAGCCTGGGGGTGGGATGCTTCAGGAGCCCTGGGACAGCTGGCCGCCCAGGCTGTCAGAGCATTTGCACAAAACTCTGTTTCCCAGCCCGACCACCTGCCCCTCCTTGCAGTCAAGGCTAGCCTCGTTGCTGAGTTGCCATCCCTCATCTTTGTGGGACCTCTGCTTTTTCCAAGGGTAGCATCAACATCACCAATGTGCAGCTGTACTGTGATGGCATCCAGATGGCTTTCCCTAAAGAGTGGTTCTCCACAAACATCACACTGGAATTTGATGTCGAATTCCAACTGTGAGTCCTACCCAACAAACCAGCATCTCTCGGGCACTATTCCTTCTTGGGGACCTGGGAGCTCAGGGTGGGGTTGGGTAGCAAACTAGGAAATCCAGATCGAGGGACTCCAACCTGAACTCAAATCCTGATCCCCTGCACTGATTCACTGTGACCTGGAATGAGTCACTCTTCCCTGAACCTTGGTTTCTTCTGCAGCAGCAGAGATGACACTCACAGTGAAAGGGTCACTTGCTCATTCAAACCCATGTGATCTCAGCATCTAGGTACCATGAAAGAAAGGGAGGGGAACCATTCCTCCTCTTCCTCTGTTTGTTCCCCTCCTGCTCAGACTTCCTACAAGGGAGCCAGGAGCTGTAGCCACACAGAAAATCTCTTAAAATAGCAGCTTACTCTCAACCCTTGGATTTCCAAAGACTCCTAAACTGGTCTCCCTAAGCAACTGGCAGTGAGGATGGGGTGTGGGAGCGGGTTCAGTGGTAGAGCCCATGCTTAACATGCCCAGGCTTTGCACTCCATTTCTAGCATCAGAAAAAAGAAAAACAATCATATAGGTCTCTATAGTCAACTCACTAACCTAGGGTTTAGCAGATATAGTTGCTGGGAGGACAGTGGGTGGTGTCTGGTTTTTCTGCTCTTCTTGATGGCTTCCCCATCTCCCTCTACTCCATCCCTTCTGCCTCCCCCTCTCTCACCATAGGCCCTTCAATTCAAATATCATCAAAACGCATGCCCGCATGGGCCTTACTGCAGAGTCCTGGCTGGAGAAAGATGAGTTTGGCCGGAGGGAACTGGTGATGGGCAGATGCCACATGGAGCCCGGCAGTGAGGGTGCATCCATGTCCACTGAGTAAGGCCTCCCCCACCCCAGGGCAGCCCTGACTCATGAGCAACTATGGCTTCATATCCCCTACCTGTCCTCATGAGTCCAAAGCAGACCTCATCCCTTCACCAGGATTTGTTCCTTCTGTGTCCTGCTCCAAGAAGCCAGGCCCCCTCCCTCCCTGTGTTCCCTGACCCCACCCCATTCTCCACCCACCACCACAGAAATAA
Source organism: Cricetulus griseus (assembly GCF_003668045.3). Classification (NCBI taxonomy): domain Eukaryota; kingdom Metazoa; phylum Chordata; class Mammalia; order Rodentia; family Cricetidae; genus Cricetulus; species Cricetulus griseus. The sequence goes on along the minus strand of NC_048599.1, from coordinate 25,497,599 downwards.
GTTCCTAATGCAGAATTCTTGTACTTCCCCCTTGGTTCCTGCTCCAAGTCTTTGAGGTGGATAACAAATTCAGAAAAGCCTCTTGAGCCCTCTGTCCTCATCCCTGCCCAGTTCTGTGGCCGTTTCTCCTCCACTAACAGTCACTCATCTTCACACCCCTACGCCTGCACATGTTGATATCGTTTCTGGAATGCCTTCTGGCATTTTTAAGCAACTCATGACGATATCCCCAAGTATTTCTCAAGAAGCTCCTAGTGCCAGGCACCCAGCCTCATGCTAGAGACACCTGGGTGAACAAGATAGACACAAGAGTTGGATGGAGCTCTGGGGACTGACTGACCAATTGTCCATCTCAACACACCACTGTGAGAGGTGTGCTGATTTCTCTGTGTAACTCCTGAGTGTTGAACCATGATACCCTGCATGCCTGCCCATGTAAACATCAGGTGTGTGGTGCCAGCTTAGACGGTAGCAGACATTGACAAGGCAGAGTGAGACCATGAACTATCCTGTCATGGTCCTCATGAGAGTCAGCACTTACTCTCTGTGTGACCTTGGCCGTGCCACATCACCTCTCCGGGTCCCTATTGACGATGGTTGACAAGAGTACCTCCCTAGAAGACCAAGCAAGGATCTGGAGTGGGAGACTGTGTTCAGTACATACCTCCCAGCATTAGTGTGGCCTGGACTGATTCATTCTGTCCTGAATTCCCACCTCTTTTCCTAGGGCAGTCCCACCCAAGATGAAACATTTTCTCCACAACCTCCGAGAAAGCCTGGGGAAAGTTATCCCGAACCTAGTAGAAAGTCAGGTAAGGTGTCCTCTAGTGCCATCTGCCCCGCAGGCATCCATGAGTCTAAGGATCAAGGCACACATCTGGCTAATTTAGCAGAGAACTTCTAACCCAATGCTTTGGAGCCTGACAGCAAATCCCAGTTACCATCAGATTTGTTTCCACAAGCAAGGGACAGCCACCCTAAGTGTCTACACATGTCCTCGTGTGTAGTACAGGAGGCAGTTGAAGTCCCCACCTCATAGTTGTGGGGCTTTGGGTGTATTGTGCATAGCTCCTAGTGGTTGGCTGGGTCCTGCTGGAATCCAGTGGTGCTGGGGCTGCTTGCCTCAAAGACCTTAGCTCCTTCCTCTCCCTGACTGACCCCGTCTCTGGGCTGGGGACCTAGGTATGTCCTCTGATCGGTGACATTCTCCGGCAGCTGGATGTGAAGCTATTGAAAGGCCTTGTGGGTGAGTATTGGGGTCCATTCTGGGAGGCCTCCTTGGGATTGGTAGGTACTAAGGGAGGAGCCATAACTCTCATGTGCTGTGATAACATATTATAGGGACTCTATTGTAAAATCCTCGCAAGAGATTGGGAAGAGTAGAAGAAACCCCTGCCAACCAGGTACCATGGAGATTCTAGCTTCCCCCTAGAGCTACAAGTCCAGTAGGGAGGACACCACTATCTGAACTCGAGACTAGCCATGCTCCAGAGACAGGTAGACTGCTTAGGCCCCTGTCCTGGTGGAGTTCACAGTCTTGGGAATGGAGTGCAGGAAGTCTTCCATCAGGGGATGTCATTCTGAAAAAGTGATGGGAATGCTCCTGGCCCCAGCCCTTGGAGGATGGATGGGAAACTCTTCCCTTCCCTGTGGACCTAGGGATTAGATGGGTCACCAAGCAACCAAGGCTCCCCTTCTCCTTTCAGAACAGGTGGCTGCTCGTAATCTCGGTCAACTCTGAATCAGTCAAACCTCTCGGGTGCCAGGCTCGAGGGGCCTGCCTCCTGCTGCCTGCCATTGGTCAGAAGAAGGTACTTCTGGTTGAGACCTTATGTCTCTCTTAATGTGTGTCTTCTGCTGTCCCCTGGAAACATGACCCCCAGGTTCCAAGACATCCTGTCCTCTCCAAAACAATAAACTCTAACTCTGAAGTATACACCAGCCCCACCTGAAGGGTACACCACCACCTAGTAACCCCAACCTACCTTGAGATTTAGTTTATATATCCCTGGTTTGCTCATCAGCCCAGTAATGGTGGAGAATGCCTACTCTAGCCTGTTGTTTGCAGCCATGGACCTTGCTCAAAGCAGGGCAGGGCCAGAGGTGTCTCACTCCTCACTCCTCATCTATGTTTAGTGAGCACCTACTCTGTGCCATGTCTGTTGCCATGTCTGTGACCTCTGGGGAAAAGCATAATAGAGCAGGAATACAAAACAGACCCAGGATCAGACCAGATTCAGCTATATAAAGGCACCCAGTGTTCCCATCCCCAACACAAAAGATGGCAAGGGGGCAAGCTCAGCAAAGGTTTGGGGTAGAATAAGTAGATGACTCCTGGCTGGAGGACTCACTATCTGTGTCTTAGACAAAGGCCCTCACCCTTTGGGCTTTGTCACCTGCAATATGTGAATAAAAATTCTACAGGACACTGCTGGTGTCAGGGAAATCATACCACCACTTTAGGACACTGGCAACGTTCTGTCAAGCTGAGCTTTGCACCAGCTTAGTAATGTGACAGGTTCATCACAAGCTGTCAAAAGACAAGGGTGTCGTGGTAGCAGTGCTCACTACAGCCCTAAAGTGGCAATGCTCCCAAACACCTCCAGAGAACCGGCATGCAGTTAGGAAGGTAGGAGAGTCACACACTGTGATGAAATAGTGATGAAAATGACCTTCACAAAGCCATTTGGGTGAATCTTCCCAAGTTGCATCAGAAAAGCCTGACCTAAAGCCCAACTGTGTTGCAACTCCAATGACACAAGTCAAAAAAAATAGCAAAGATAATGCATACTGCTAGAGGTCAGGGTAATTATAGTAGGGCAAGGCTCAGCAGCAGGGAGGGACTTCTAGAGAAGCAGTCACGGTCTATTTCTTGACCTGATGCTGGCTATGGAGAAAAGTCTATGGAAAACTAATTCAACTATTCATATATGTACCTTTTTCTAAGACATAATATATTTTAACAATTTTTAAATAGAATATCTAGCATGCAGCACATGTGGGGGGGACGGTATATGAGAAACCATTTGCAAGATGTTTTCCATATGGAAAATGTTTATTCAAGGTCATTGAGTTCGTTAACTATTTGCCTACTGGCTACTCAGTGATTGAATGTTGAGTCCCATCCTAACCCATCAAAGGTTAAGGATCAATATTGTACACATATTAGTAATAGTAGCATGGGGTAGAAAGATGGCTCTGTGGTTAAGAGTGCTTACTGCTCTTCCAGAGGTCCTAGTTTCAGATCTTAGCACCCATGTTGAGTGGCCCATAACTGCCTCCAGGATAATCCAGTACCCTCTTCCAGCTTCCATGGGCATACATGTGGCATACATACTCAAACACATAATTGAAAACCAATCTTTAAAAATAAATAAATAGTAGCACATATCATAAACACATGACAAGTCTTCAGCACCTCATTAAATACCTCACAGCAACTTCATGAGGTACAAAACTGTCACCCAGTTTACACGTGAGATTTCTGAAAGAGAATGTTACTTGCCTAAAGTCACACAGAGATGAACTGGCCATGTCAGCCAGGTCAACCCCATCAGTCACACGCAGGCAGCAGGATTCCAAAGCTCACACTCTTAACTGTGAGACCCCATCCCCCAGGCATTCCCTCCCTCCCTTCTAGCATCCCCTCCAACCGTCCCTCCCACCCAAGGGGAATATGATGAAATCCAGGCTCAGGTGAACTGAAAAGCTCAAACAAGGAAGTGTGGACAGCTCAGAGATGAGAAGAGGGCCAGAGAACTTCTTGTCTCCATCTTTCAATTCAATCTCCCTAATCCGAAATGCTTCACCGGGGATTTGCAACCCTAAACGCCATGTTCCGGAGCATTCCACTTACAATAGCCTTTGGCTTACAGGGTTCTTCCTGCTCTTGAGTCAAAGAGCAAACACAGGAGGGCTAGGCCAAAAGGCTGCCTGCTTCCCTGGGAGTGGCTTTTGTCTGCATTCCTCCTGGTACCTCCTGGGTTGTCTCAAGGTCTCCATCAAGAAGCCTCCTTGGTATTCTCCAACCCTGTCTTTGTTTTAAGGTTCACAGAGTCGGGGACTTTCCACACTTGCTTCCAGAAGAGCTTGTTTGACTACCGACTCCTCTGGTGCTCTTGGGGTCCACAGTGATGGGTGGATAGAGCAGACATTTATCCCCAGATAGTCAGAACTTTTGTTCCAGTCCTACCTCTGGGTGCCTTACACCTTCCTTGCCCTCTGGTGTCCAGGCAGCCTTTGAATCAGCTATGTAGCTGGAGCTACACCACTTTCCCCAAACTTTAACCTCTCACAGTCTTGGGGGGTGTTTGTGGTTAACTCCATGTTATAGGTGAGGTAACAAAAGTGAAAGAGAAGCCTTGGAAATGTTCTAGAAATTTCCTTCATGGTTCCTATAGATAACAGTGGTGTATCTCATACTAGAAAGTCCACAAAGGAAGTGGGCTTTAGCTTGAGTTATTACCACAGCTTTTTTTAATTCAAAAATGAATGAAACATAAAAGAAAAAAGAGAAGGAAAGGATGAGGAGAGAAACACTTTTCCCAGCATCATTCCTCTGGTGATGAGCCTGTCAGATTTGGAACTCTGAACCTGCTGATATCATGGCCCACAGGAGGCCTCCAGAGAACATGGCCAGTTCTTTCAGAACTGAAGACTGCAAACTTGTCCTTGAAAGGCACTGAAATGATACAGCCCTAACTGATGATAGCATGTTGTCACCTCTCTGTAGCTGAGGTGACTTCAGGCAGGTCACAGTTTTCCCCAAAGGATCATGACAAGTGGTATACTTGAGGGTATATCACTCCAGGATCTCCTAAGAGGGTTTTGCTGCTGTCCCTGATGCTGGTGAGGTAGTCTCAAGGGGAGTTTACCTGTGGCTAACACCACCTGAGAAGACCCATTAGGTCCATTTTCTCATCAAATTCCTTCTTCCCTCCCTCCCTTTGGTCCTTTCTCCTTCCCCCACCTCTTCTGCCCTCTGGAGTTTCCAAGCCCATTTGAAATCCTTCTCAAGTTTACCTCCCTTATATTCCACTCCCAAGTTTTAGGGAATAAACCTGGAACAGACTGTAATCTTTTAACAGAGAAATTCAAAGAAACACATTGGGCCTCAACAGTGTCACCTGGGAGGGGAGGCTGGGTCTGGAACATTAGCTGTGAGTCCTGCTGCTGTGCCCGCTCAGAAGCTTCCCTGCTGGAGCACCAAGCATGCAGCCCATGGAACTCCTCAGGGAGCAATTCCAGCAGAAGTATAGATAGGGTGCATTAAGTTTCCTAAGTCTAGGATTTGAACCCAGCTAGTGAGAGCAGATGAATGGGTACCAAGGACAGTATGGATGGGGAATGTTTTGGACTGAAATGCCCCAGCCCCTACTATGATGGTCACACAAAAAACCATATTAGTTTAGAATTCATACAAGTTCACACTGAAAGAAGAGCACCTTTACTGAATGTTACTTTTGTGTGTGCACCTGATCTGGGGCTTTTCAAACTCAAGGCAGAGTGCTGAAAGCAAATGTGTAAGGGTGTAAAAAGAGTCCCCACCCTCAAGACTGGATGATTCCCTATGTTGGAGAAAGACAGAACTCAGCATGGACAGACTCGGGAAACCTCACAGACATCCTGAATGGAGAATAGATGGTGCCTGTGCCCACACCTCTGCCCAGAGCCAAGACAATGACAAGGAGAGATGGTGAACCAGAGGGCTTAGGTGGGTATAGGCAGCTGGGCTAACAGCCCTCCAATAGTCTTGCCTAAGGATATGGGCACAGACAATGCTGTGTGTCCAAGGAGAAGACAGTAAATGCTAAATCTGAGGAAGCCAGGTGGCCCATGGTGTGCCTGTTTTTCCAGTCAAGATCAAGGACAAGGTAGCCTCCTCTGAGAACAGTGGTAAAGGTAAGGTCCCTGGAGCAGACATGAGACCTCCAAGGGAAATGAAGACGTTTCTGTAACTGCACAAAATGCAATCAGAAATAGGAGGTGGTGCATAAATTGGGAGAATGTGTCTGAAGAATGTATGGACGCCTATGACACCAAACGAGATGCATGCCAGCTCCCCAAGTGTGTTCTCCTCATAGCCCTGAGGTGTGTGACATCATCTCCATCTTACACAGGAGGGAAAAGCTTCCATAACTGGCTTACCCAGGTCAGCATGGACCAGCCTGCCCTGTTTTCTACTATAACCATACCCAACTTTAAAGATTTCCATTCCCTAAATGCACAGCCCCAGATCTTTTCCAGGCCTTACCAGCCACCATTTACCCAAAAGTTAGTAGCAAGACCTACTCTCAGACCAGGTTAAGGGTTCACCTGTCATCCCAGAACTCAGGAGTCTCAGGCAGGAGGATAAGTTCAAGGCTAGCCTGGCCTTCATAGTGACTTCAAAGCAATCAATCCCATGTGATATCAAATGGCCTGGTTGTTCTTCCCTCTGTGAAGTAGTCCTCATAGCCCTAAGTAGTGAAGATCAATGCTTCATCACTTTATCTGAGAACAGGGTAGGGGTGAGAGGAAAGGTCCGGGAGCTACAAGATCCCTAAAGCCTGGCAACCCAGAAAGATGTTTCCAGAACACAGATATGAGAGGTGCAGTGTGGGGAACCAAAATGGAGAGCAAGTGTGGGGAAGGCTGAAGCCCCAGTTTCTCACTGTAGGAACCCAAACGCCACCTCACCAGGATGAGTGGCCCTGGCACAGGCTAGAGCCTGGCAAGTATTCACCTCTGGCTTTGGTTCCTAGTTATTGTTAACCAATGAGTTGGCTTCGAACTCTGCTACTTCCTCTCTGGACCATTTGTGCTAACTGGGCCCCAGTTTCCTCCTCTGTAAGGAAACAGCAGTGACCTTTCTGCCCCAAGATCTTAAGAGGACGTACAGGCACATGACTGCATGTACCAGGGGCTTGAAAACAAAAGACCCACTTGTACACCCACACAAGTGAATTTGAGGGGTGGTGGAGGATAGGGAGGGCAAATGCAATTTGACTCCTATCACTGTGGGAACAAGAGTTTGCCAACTATAGAAAGAATGGGACCAGGGGACAAGAGTGCACAAGAGACGAGAGCAAGGTCAAAACTCTGCGTGGTCTGACCGACTGCTCCTTTCAACACTGAAAATCTGATCTGCCAGCCATGTGAGCATGGGTCTTCAACCTCTGCGTCATGCATGAAACCATGAAGTCTTGAGTAAGCCTCCATCTCAGATGTTCTTGTTTAATTTGTGGACTGAACAGCTTATCTGACTCACCTGTTAGAGTAATTGACCATTATTTACTTTGGAGAGCCCTGAAAGACACTTCCACATTGCAGAAATTGGAATTATCTTGAAGCCCATCATCCAATATCAGATTTCCCAGTTCCCATTCTATAAAAGAGGCTGATTCCTCTGTGACAGAAGTGGTAGGAGAGGAGCCCAGAACGGCCGCCAAGACCTTGAGACTCAGGTGAGCCCCTTCCTCTACTCCACAGATGCTCTGGGTAGCAGGAGGCCATGTGCCTTACTCTAGGCTCATGCTGGCAGATTGTACTGTCACTAACTGGGGACCTTACAAGAGAAACAGGGATGGCCATGGTCGGGCAAGGACCAGCCACTCACTCACCTTTCCTAGGGAGGGCACCATTGATGATCAGTGAGCTCTCCACATGCCCAAAGTGAATGCTCTAGGGAAGAAATTTCAACTTGAAATTTCACAGTTGAGACACTGTCTCTGGTCATGTGACCATGGACATTCTTTATCTACAAACCCTCATGGCCTGAACACAGACCAAAGAACCATCCCTTAGCAGAGATGATGAACAAGAAGTGCAGATCTTCAGCCTCTGCCATCTGAAGAGCAAGGGTGAGGGCAATGGGTCAGGCCACCACAGTCACATCTCTGGCCCCAGAGTAAATATGACAGTCACTTAACTATACAGAAGCTTCTGGGTCAGGCATGCTTAACTTCAGCTCCTCTCACTACTGCAACTTGTCACCTTGGGGGAGACTGCCTTGAGTGACTAGGCATCTGCTCCTATTGTGCAGTAGGGGTTGTCCGTGCCTGCATCTGAAGATGAGGTGGCAATGAAGTTGGTGACTGGATGTATCAGCCTGTGACATGGGACAAGCTACTCTATGTCTGTGTTGGCTGTTGTTGCTAGTTATCACCCGCTGGGGTTCAGGGGAGGAAAGATATCCACCACCCCTAACAGGGCAGGCAGTGAGAGAATCCCCTGCTGCCCACACCATAGCAGACTTGTCATTCTTTCTGCAGATACCAAGAGATGTTTCTAGTTGGGAGCCTCGTTGTCCTTTGTGGGCTGCTGGCCCAGAGCTCAGCCCAGTTGGCAGGCCTGCCCTTGCCCCTGGGCCAGGGTCTGTCCTTGCCACTGGACCAGAGCCTGCCCTTGCCACTGGACCAGGGCCTGCCTTTGCCTGTGACCCCAGGTCTGCTTTCAAATCCCACAGACCATCTTGCCGGAAGCTTCACAGATGGTGAGTCTATGACAGTCTCTTTCAGGGTATGTGTGCATGCGTGTCTGTTTACACATGTGTGCTCTAATATACCTAACCTCCCAATACAGGGAAGGGAAGAATGAGTGAGAAAGAGGGTGAGGACCTGAGGCAGCAGATGTGACCCTGAGGACCCTTTCTCCTTTGCAGCTCTAAGTGGTGGCCTGCTGTCCGGCGGACTGCTGGGCATTTTGGAAAATATTCCACTCCTGGATATATTAAAGTCTGGAGGAGGCAATACTAATGGCCTGGTTGGGGGCCTACTTGGAAAACTGACATCATCTATCCCTCTCCTGAACAACATTCTTGAGTGAGTTGCCCAAAAGAGGGATTTGGTTCCCACTAACAACTGAACACCTGCCAGTCCCAGGCAGCAGCCCTACAGAGGGAGAGGGGTGGGTTGAGAATGGAGTCAAGATTCAGTCCCCAGGCCTCTCTCCACTCTACCAGAAACAGTGGCCCTTTGACCTGGAGCTGTCCCCAGTCCTAAGGCACATCCTGAGCCCCAGCAGGACCTATGATCTCCATGACAACCCTTCTATGTCAGCTCCAATATCCCCAGTTCCCAAATGGAAAAACTGAGGCACAGAGATGTGCCTGTGCTCACATATCTTGGGTAATGCAGAGTCAGGAATCTAACTCAGAGAAGCCCCAGGCGGGGGCCTTTTCCACCCCTGCTCATCCCATCTGGGGAATGTGAGCTGTCACTAGGATAGCCTCCTCAGCCGGATCACCTGAGTGATGTGGCTGAGACCCGATGTGGTGCTTCCCATGAGCCACTCAATAGCCTCCTAGGCATGAAGCCACAGTGGAGATCTTGTCGCCAGTGACCAGATACCCAAGCCTAAGTCCTTAGTAAGACTGGACCAAAGTCATTGCCAGGATTCCCTGGCCTTTGCTTCCTGACCTGGAGACAGTCAGACTTGAGCTTGACTAGAATTGTCTGTGCTGGATAACCCAAGATCGGGTCTCCTGGGCTTGGTTTCTCCATCTGTGAGGTGGGGTTTTACACAGAGAGAGAAAGGCTGTGGAGGAGACCAGAGAAGGGTTAGTACCTGGCACCGTGGATGGCTCAGGGAAGACTCCCTCCCACCATTTTGCATTCTTTCCAACTCTTTAATCCCTGTGATAAGCACTGAGGGCTGATATGCTACTGCAGGTTATGACGGAGCTAGTGATTCTGCTGTGAGTCCTGCGCAGGGCTTTTCTAGTTGCCCATGTACTTTATCTGACAGTCCATCCATCCACCCCTCCATCATCTTTCCTTCCTTTCATCTTACTTGCTCTTCTATCCACTCTTCTATGTATCCCCCAACCCTCAGAACCATCCACTTGCTTTATAAGTTTCTGTGCTATCATATGCAGTCTCTTTCATCAATACCTCCCAGACCTGAGATTGACAGAAGGCCTTGTGTGTTCGGGTTCAATTCGGATACTATTTAAGGAAGATGGATATGGCTGTAAAACTGTCTTCCTGTCTTCCCTGTCTGAAGTGGCCAGCTCTCCCTCTGAGATGGGTGAAACTGTGTGAAAGAGGTTTCCAGGTTTAACCTTTGAGACCACTGATTTTCATCCCTCTAATGTTACCCCCTGAACAGCATAAAAATCACTGATCCCCAGCTGTTGGAACTTGGCCTTGTGCAGAGCCCTGATGGTCATCGTCTCTATGTCACCATCCCTCTGGGTTTGACACTCAAAGTGAATACGTGAGTAGGTCTCAAGTGGGTGGGTAAGGGGGTGCCTCACAAAGGGAGAGCTTGATGGCTATGGGGAGCTTCAAATGCCGGGGTCTCCAACATTAGCACATTGCTGTTATTACCGTGAGAAAATTTAGCAATGTAATTTGACCTCTCTGAGCCTTGCTTTCTCCTACTTGGGAGATGAGAACAACTGTGAAACATATAGGGTGAAGTGAGGCTGGCCCTCCTGTCAACCCTCCACCTTGAAATACAGGGAAAAGACGGAATCCAGTAGGGCTGTTTCCTCCTTTTCTGGCAGGCCCCTGGTTGGAAGTCTTTTGAAATTGGCTGTGAAGATGAACATCACTGCAGAAGTCTTAGCCGTGAAAGACAATCAGGGGAGGATCCACTTGGTCCTCGGTGACTGCACCCACTCCCCTGGCAGCCTGCAAATCACCTTGCTCAATGGGTGAGGCCAAAGAGCTAGCTTCTCCCACCCAGAGACAGCAGTGTGGAATTACAGAACAATGGGTGGACAGATGAGTAAGAGGATAAGAAGGAAGATGGGTATGTGGGGAGGAGGAGAAGAGGATGGGTAGGTAGACTGATGTATGTATGTTTGGTGAGGGAAGAGAAAGATATACAAACATGGACACATGGTTAAGTAATAGAATACATAAAAGCTCACTTATCCCTTGTTAGACAGAATGGCCAATTTCTTAATGCTATGAAAAAGTACACACTGTGATTTTTTTAGCAATGCTGTGCACACTGTGATTTTTTTAATGACATTAATATTTTTGTCTGTTTTACCGACTTCATGGACCTTCACAGATAATCTAAAATTATCTTGTCTAGTACCAAGAGACAAATTTTATTACTGTAAGATGCTCAAAAGTGAGCTAGACACTCTTAGAGAAAATTATTTTGTTTATTGTGTTGTTATACTTTTAATAGTATGGCTAATTTTATAATGGATTAGGCAATAAATAGTTTTAATTTAAGCCCTACCTATCACAGGGGATGTGAGCTTCACTAATATGTCTCAAATTTTGTCTCATGCTGTTTATTTGTAATACAAAATTACATGTGGTTATTGATAGAATTCTCCTAAGAGGTAAATAGATGTAGCACCAATTGGGATGCTTGTTCCAGTTGCCTGCCACATGGGAAGACCCAGTCATTCATAGTGTATAGGACCTGGCCACACCATGACTCACAATTGATTAATAAATATATATTGGGCTTTGCATGTATCATTTCATTGAGACCCCATGACAGCTACAGACTAAATACTTTTCATGCATTCATGGATTCCACAGTCTTGGTGTATACCTACTATGTCCATGAAGTATGTTTTATTCTACACTCAACTGTGTGTGCATAGCTGGGCTGGGTGTAACTCTCTTCATCTGGGATCCTTGCTGTTAAATATGGCATGGACATGAGTGTGCAAAGCCTGGTCTCGGTTACTAGGTGCCAAGACTGAGTGTGCATAGTGGCTGCTCAACTTCTCCAGAACAACCCCAAGCCTCTGGGTCACACCCATGATTTTCTTCCAGAGCCACTCCACTTCAAAGCGTCTTTGACAGCCTCACAGACATCTTGACTAAAGTCCTTCCTGACCTGGTGCAAGGCAAGGTAAGAGATCAAAGTGACAGTCCCCTGTCCAGGGATCTTAGAGTCTCTTAGTTCTGTAGTGAACTAAGCTGAGCCACTCTGTGTGAGAATGAATCCATCCATCAGTCCATCTGTCCTGTGGTCCAGCCATCTGTGTAACTTCTTTCCAACTCTCCAAACACATTGGTTGGCTTCTTCTGGGATGTAGAAAGTATTCCTGAGTATAATCCACTTGGGGCATGCTGCTTCTCCAAGGGTCTCCTTGTAGGGAGTGCTGTATCTAACACCCCCTCTACCCTGGGTCAGGTGTGTCCTCTGGTCAATGGGATTCTCAGCCATTTGGATGTCACCCTGGTGCATGATATTGCTGGTAAGTTCTGTTTACAAGTCTTCTCCCACTCCAAGGAAACATGTTTCCCCCAGTGAATTTTGTCCTTTGACATCGTCCCTCCCTCTTTGGGGGTATTTTTGTCACCATGAATGATCAGATGAGTTTGAAGTAAAACCTGCCTCCCCTCTCAGCCTGACCTGAGAACAGCTGGACTGTCTGGAGGAGGAGGCTCAACCTTCCCCACATGCTTGAGTGTGTTAAGCCTGGCTGGTGACCATAGGTCTTGCTGGACTCTTTCAGATTGTGACTCTGATCTGGCTTTTGTGTTGTTTTTGTTGTCCAGAATTACTGATCCATGGATTACAATTTGTCATCAAGGTCTAAGCCCCCAGGAAGGGAGGATTGGCCTTAGTTGAGCTGGTGAGTACTATCCCACATTCCTCGGTATTTGAGGATTGGCCATTATCCTTCTAGAAGGAAGCAGGGATCTAGGAACAGCGTCATCAGTATTAGTCAGCTTTCCATCACTCTAATGAAAGACATAAGACAGTCAACTTATAAAGAAAAAGGGGTTTCTTTTGGCTCACAGTTTTGCACATCCAGTTCATGACCAATTGTTCCATTGCTTTGGGACTGTGATAAGGCAGCATGTTATAGTGGAGGAAGACATTCATTCGTTCAGTAGCCCAGAGGCAGCAAGAGGTAGAATTCCAGTTCCCTCAGAGGTCATGCCCCTGTCGCCTAAAGACCTCCCACTCCCCAGAGACCCCACTCCTACTGCTCCACTGGATCACAGCATCGCTACCATAGGGACCACACTTTTAACATCTGGCCCCTTATGGCAACATCTAAGATTCAAGTTATAGCAATATCCAAAGAGTGACAAGCATCCACATGGCATACATAGGAATACACACAATAGTCCATAGAAAAGCTGACAGAGGCAGAGAGATACAGGCACCACATCAACACAATTGGAAAAAAAAAGAAACGTGCATTATCATGGACACACCACACACACACACACACACACACACACACACACACACACACACACACACCCCAGACACATATGTGATACAAATACATGCAGTATCATACCACTATACTTACACATATGTGCAAACATGTATAGACTCATGACAGTCAAGTCCACACAGGTACAAAGACAACACATGCACAAAGACCCAGGCTCCTTATGGCTGAGATCTTATCCTTGGGTCTCAGCATGCCTCTGTCCCTCAGAGGGCCAGTTTGATGTTAAAAATACCAATGAGAGTCACTGACTTTACATCTCCCTCCTGATCAAGCTCTTCTCCCAACAGAGGATTGCAGCTGCTCAGCCTCCTGCCCATCTTCCCACGGCTCACAGGAGGAGGCCCGTGTCCTGGAAAATTATATGCTAGCCTTCTACCCAAGAAACCTGATCTCCTTTTTCATCAGGAATGATTAATCCCATGATCATTACTAAATAAAATAGCTCTGCATCTGCACTAGTGCCCTGTGTTCGTCACCATTACTTGAGGCTTTAGAAGCTAGAAAGCTCACCAGCTAGGCAGTCAGGGTTATGCCCTAGAGCCTCTCATCCTGGGTCTGCGTGGTCTTAAAGAGCTGAGGGCTGGGGTTCAAGGTGTGGATGAGCACTCAGCATCAATGCTCACACACAAGTTACCACAGAATTGAAGCAGCCTCAGTAAATATGCTCCAGAGCTGGGCATGAAAGGAGGGTGGAGAAGGACATATATGGCTCTGGCCCACATCTCAGGATGGGTGCTAGAGGTAACCAGGAAGGTGGAAAGGTGAACTGATCACAGCAGGAAGAGAAGGGGGACCACTCTATGTGGAGATGCTTGGGAGACCCTGAGTAATACACCTGGAAAGCTCAAGGACATTGTCATACTGGCCTCATTTTTCTTCCAGCAACAGGACAGAAATGACAAAAAGGGCAAAAGTAAGGGCACCATGGTCCAAGTATTTACTGATTATAGAGAGCAATGAAGAGGTTAATAGAAGTTGTCACTTCTTTTAGGGGAAAAATTGGAATTTTTTAGAGGAAGTGGTAAGAGGAAGGGGAAAATTGAGATTGTATAGATTGTATGGAATACGAAAAATTGGATGCAAGAAAAGAGTCTCTGAGAGATCAAACAATCAAAAACCCACAGTCTCAGTAATAACAATAATAATAATAATAATAATAATAATAATAATAATAAATAAATAAAGCAGCCAGAGAACATCAAAGCCAGGGAAGGGTTGAGCAACTCCAACTCCATCTCCAAACAGAAATGACACATACAAGAAGGGCCTAGCCAGAATCTCTAGGGTCCAGTAGTTCCATGATCAAACAACCAGCTCACCAGGATTCAAAATTCAAACATGTGCCCTGACATGCAGTTCTGCAGAGCTATGGCAACATGTGGCCAATTCACTAGGTCCCTGCACAGCCCACCTTTAAGTTTGCCTTCATATGACCTGACTCATAGTTCAGACTAGGAATGTACAACTTCTTACTCATGCATTTGTTGAGCAACAATCAAGGGTCTTGCTTAGCACCAGCTGCCTGAGGTGATGGTAACATTTACGACAATGATGCACAAATTGAATGACCTTCAAAGGAAAATCTGGGAAACAGGGTGTAGGCTTTGAAAATGGGCAGCACATTCTTGGGATTCCGGGAGACCATGCATGCATATGATGGGGTTTTTGAGGTTCAGAACAGCCTGAGGAGGACCTAGGCCCTCACCTCTGGCTCACCTGAAAGTTCTGTGAGAGCAGGTGGTATAGACTAAGGAAAGGGGGTGTTAAATGGGAAGCCATTGCTCTGGGTTGAGTTCCTGCACTAGGCTCCAGCAGGACAATCTGAACCAGAACTGACTAACTCATTTGTAGCAAATTAACCAGGCTAGGAATGGCCTAGGTCCAATGGGCCCCGTGGGCCTTCAGTTCTGTAGAACTGCATGTCAGGGCACATGTTTGAATTTTGAATCCTGGTGAGCTGGCTGTTTGATCATGGAACTACTGGACCCTAGATATTCTTGTATGTGTCATTTCTATTTGGAGATGGAGTTCTGTTGAGTCTGTCCACTTGTATTGGGGGGGGAGGTCTTCATGCCCTGAAAGTCTTGTGAACTAAAGAGACCTTTCCATAGTGACAAGGTTATTTGTGACATCCTGCCTCAGTGAGTACTGGATGAACAAAGGAAGCATCTCATTTCCCTCCAGCTACATGGCATCGCTTTTGCTGACTAACCAACTGGGGCTTGGCTGGCAGGCAGGGGTTCACACATCCTCCTCCTATTGCTCAAATCTTTAACTATGAGCAGGCATATATTCCCTAAGGTGCTGATGGTGCTGTGTTCCACAAACAGACAGTGTGTCAATGCTGTGATGCACTCAGCAATAGGAACCATAGTCACCAGCACTTGAAATCACCCAAAGGGCCGCACCCACGTGAACACAAACACCACAGGCAGAAAAATACCCTGGGTCAGCAAATTAGCTCAAATTGCCTGTCATCCATTTCCATTGTCTTTTAAGGAGACCAGAAAATCTTGTCTTGGAAGCACCAATATGCAAAAGCCACAGGAAAGTCCTCCTTTAGCTCCTTTTTATCCTAACAGGGGAACAAGGCCACTAGTCACTTGGCCCATTCTCTGAGAGCACCATTCAACCTAAGACATTTGTATCTCCAATGGTTCTTTATCAAACAAACACCAGTCCGGCTGTGTTGTGAGGCTTCTCTGGCCTTTTGTCCATATCTGCTCTTTCAAAGTCAAATATCTCCCTCAGAAAATGACCTGATTTTAAGTCTCGTTCTCATTAAGACTATAAGTTATTCATCAATGCATGAAAACAGTTCTTACTAGGTGGCCTCGAGCAACCCAGACCAACGATGGTCCCCTGCACAGGTCCCTCTGCCTGCTCCAGGCATCATCTGGGATGTGATGAGACTTCATTATCGCCACATTGTCCCTGAAAAGCCAAAGGATGCTAGCGCTTCAGTTTTCCTATCACCCCTTGCCCCCTGCCAACCCCATCTTGGAGCAATGGCTACCATTTGGCAAGGCCATGGCTTGTTTCCTGGGTGACCCTGCTTTCTGTGCCAGACTGCTAAGCAGACAGAACATACTGGTCACCCACCCCGAGAGCAGAATGTGAACACTTATACCCATAGCTTGCTGCTAATGACTTCTTCAAGGAAAACACAGGTGTTGACCAGGACAATGCTGACAGTTTCTAGTCTCTGTGGCAAATGTCTGAACACATCAATAAGTGGCACTTATTCTGACTCATGGTTTCAGGGGTTTTGGTGCATCATAGTAGGAAGAAAAGGGGTGTGTGGCACAGCTCACCACCTCGTGATCAGGAAGCAGAGGGGAGGCAGGTCTGTGCTAACAGGTTTCCCTCTCTATCACCAGATGAGGGTCCACAGCCTATGGAATGATACCATCCACACCAAGAGCATGTCTCCTTCCCTAGTGGTCTCTGGAATGCCCCTTACAAACATTCTTACATGTGCACTTCACTAATCAGATAGGTGCATCTCATCCAATCAAGAGGTCAGGATGACCTGTCACAAATGCTTTACTTACCCAGGGGAGATGGGGAGAGAGACCACACCAGCTGCTGATGCCAGCAGCTAACCAGGAACACCCTGCTGTGCCACAAAGATTCCTATCCCTCCCCTGTGGAGTCTGTAAATCTGAAAGCTGGGGACATCTCTGAATCTATTGATGCTCACATTGAAGCAGAGTGAAGGAAAACTAGAGCAAAAGGGTCCCCGGGTCAGGCAAAGACACTGTGACATCTTTATCCCACAGAAAATGAAGCAAGACAGAAAGTTGAGGATGCTACTCCTCACTCTGGGGTTTGGTTAAAAACTCTCAGCAGCTGAGAGTAATTCCAGTATGAATAGCATTTTCTCTGTAGGTTGCTATAACACAGAGACAAACTGCCTTTTCTATAGAAATATTTTCAGGTGACAATAATAGACTATCAATAAACCATACTTAAGACCTGGGTATATATGATCTTAGATAGAGCCTCACTCCTCTCACAGGTATTTTCTGAGAATCTCACAAAAAAATACTATATACATGAAAATACAAAATACACTAACTTCCCATATCTCTATGATCTAAGGCATTATTTATTCACTGTAATCTTGTCTGCTGTACCTCAGGTGCCATTCTGTTACCTCATTTAAATTCCTTGGCAACCCTTTAAATACAAAAATTTCAAAAACCACCCAAGTTGTACACATGACAGATATAGTGAAGATGAAGCCTGACTCCACTTTGAGAAGCCCACACCAGGTCGAGGAAGCCTCACTCCTTTCCTGGATGCCTCCTCTTCTCATAACACAAGTGTGTAATTCTATACTAAGTGCCTCCTTTTTAACAAACTCCAATTCTGCTTCATATAAGCTCTTTTCTCTGGCAAAACCAAGGATCCACTTTTACCTGAGTGCAGAGCCAGAAGAGGGAAAGAACTCTTTATGCTACTACAGGCAACAAACAGCATGGAGCAGAATCTCCACCACAGGCTCATTCTTGACCTGGCCAAGCAAAGGGTCGAAACACTGCCTGAAAAAGACTGCCACTCTCGGCACAACTAGGAAGCCACACACTACAAAGAAGAGAAGTTTACAGAATTTGTTCAGTCATTAGACAGACACCTTATACAACCAGTAACAACAACAACAAAAGTCTGGAAAGGAGGACCAATCCAACTTGCAAAGTGATTGTATTCTATTTTTAAGTATGAGACACAAAGACACAAAGCAGGGACTGGAGAAATGGCTCAGTGGTGAAAAGCACTTACTGCTCTTCTAAGGGACCTGAGTTTGGTTCCCAGACCTCACATGGTGGCTCACAACCATCTGTAGCTCCAGTACCATGGAGTCTGGTGCCTTCTTCTCGTCTCCATGAGCATTGTGTGCACATGTTGCACATACATACATGCAGACCAAACATCCACACATGTAAAATATAATGATAATTATTATATTTTGAAAATGTATGAGACACACGAAGGAACAAGAAAATATTGCTCCTACCTCTGAGAAGTTCCCAAGGACTCTCAGATGTTGCGCTTACTACACAAAGACTTACATTTTCTATTTTAAATATGTTCAATAAACACACATCTAAGAAACCATTTTAATTGCTGTTATTAAAACTCAGGACCAAGGCAACTTATAAAATGAAGCATTTAATTGGGGGCTTGTTTGCAGTTGCACAGGGTGAGTCCTTGGTCACTGTGGCAGGAAGCATGGCAGCAAGCAGGCAAACACGGCTCTGGAGCAGTAGCTGAGAGCTCACAACTGATCCAGAAGTTTCAGGAGACAGAGAGACTGGGCCTGTCATGGGATTTTGAAACCTCAAAGCCCCACCCCCCCAGTGACACACCTCCTCCAACAAGCCACACCTCCTAATCTTTCCCAAACAGGCTCACTAATTGGGGCCCAATCATTTAACTATATGAGCCTATGGGAACCATTCTCATTCAAACCACCATAGAAACCATGTGGGGAGAAAACAAAAACTAGAAGAAAATATCAGAACAATGTTTTCCAAATAGAGAATATCAATTCTATACCAGGATCAATGAAAAGAACCCCTAAATGCCTAGAGTTGAGAAGCACAGTGAGCTAAGGGAGACATTCACTCACTGACAGACCTAAACTGTGGGTTCTGAGAGAAAAGACCATCAGCTAAGAACTTAGTATTCAGAGAAACTGTGCTTTAAGAGGAGAGAAGGGGCTTGAGGTGCAGCTCAGTGGTGGGGTGTTGGGTAGCATGCACGAAGCCGTGTTCTAACCCCAGCAGCACACACAATAAACTGTAGGAGGAATTTTGTTTTTAATTAGGTCTCTTGGTGTGATCTGAAACTCACAGAGATCCACACGCCTCTGCCTCTCAAGTGTTGGGATGAAAGGTGTGTGCCCACACCTGACAAACAAATCACTTCTGTCTACATGTTTTGCTGCAGTCTCCTCTCAACTCATCACTTTGGTCAGCCTCAGCTGCCCTGTCAGGTGAGTACATAGATGTTGGTGTTTTCCCAGGGGGGAAAAACTGGAAAGAATAAAATAACCCAAGAGATTGGCACTAATAAGCATGCCCTAAAGGGGTCCTTCCTTCAGGCTGAAAGGGAAGGGAAGTTAGTGCCTTACAGATGAGTACAAAGGTTAGTATAAAAGAAGTAAGGCTGGGAGGAGGTGGCTCCGTAGGTAAGGTTCTTACATACTCGCCTTGCATGAACTGAAACTTATTCTCCAGAACACACACACACACACACACACACACACACACACACACACACACACACACACACTCATAAACATATACACATGTATAAACACACACACACACACATAAACACAGACACACACACTTATCACTGCCTGGGGCTGGGCAGGGGGCAGGGGCGGAGGGGGGGCGCTGCAGACCGCAGAGGGCTCAGGAGGAATCCGTGGCATCTGTGTGCATTAGACTTTTCCGTCTGAGGATGTTAGGAGAAAAAACACTCACACACGCTCTTGATGGTTTCCTTCAGACCTTTCCTGCATTCTTCTTTTGCATTTTTCGTGGTGATTTCCTTCTCTCGTTCTTGGTGCTTTCCTTCTAACTTTATCTTTATTCATCATGTT
This sequence comes from Cricetulus griseus, assembly GCF_003668045.3. Taxonomy (NCBI): domain Eukaryota; kingdom Metazoa; phylum Chordata; class Mammalia; order Rodentia; family Cricetidae; genus Cricetulus; species Cricetulus griseus. Next base: position 25,477,824 of record NC_048599.1, on the reverse strand, counting down.
TCCCTTCTAGTTTCTTCTAATTCTCTCATTCCTGATGTTTCTCTTCTGACTCATTTTAACTCTCTCATCCTTGATGTTTTCCTTCTTGCCCATTTTAACTCTATCTAACTCTATCTCTCTTCTTTCCAGAAAAATCTTTCACACAATATAAAAATTACAACATGGTGGCATCCTATTTTTCAAGGGATGATTATAAGTACAGGTAAAAACGTTTTTCATCTCCCTTACATGATTAAAAACAAAGTCATCCCAGTAACCCACAAACATTTACAACTAAGTTACTTGTTACAGATTAACAGAACATAAGCAAGCAGAAAGTATTTTTTCACAGCCAACTGTTTTGCTGTCAGGCTGTGTATTGTGGTTACAAAGAAAGAATCGATCATTTTACTAAAAGTAATTTTATAAGGAATCACAAACCCAAAGTTTTATACATGAAAAACAATCATCCAGCTGTATTTTAAATTTTAGGATACATACCCATTCATCAATAGTTTTGTTCATCAGAAGATTGAGGGCAGAAATGGATATAAGGAATTAATCATCACCTTTGATATCAACCAACCCTAGCAAGGAAAGTATGTCAGCTAGTAACAATTGGGCTGTTTTATATATTTGTCCTCAACTATGTGTCCTTGTGAATTTTGGATTGTCTTCTGCTGTTTTTCATCTCAAAGCTATCATTAAAACATCTGATCTAACCTGAAGTTATCTTAAAGCTTTGTTTCAGCTAATGATGCACACCAAAACCAAGGCTGCATCTTTCAGTATTCAGAGAATTAGAGCAAGCCTGGCTCCTGAGGACTCAATTGTTTTCCTTAATCATTAACTTGAGCTATGGTCTATGCAGCTCCTTAGGTGAAACTCATAGGCTCTGGCTGTGCAGCATTTCCTTGTATTTATTTTTACTAATCAAAACTCTGTATAAGCTAACATTTTTATTATAAATCAGACAGCACAGCTTAGGGAGGAATCATCTTCAATGATTCCACAGGTAAAAATGCCCAGTAGAACAGGATGTTTCCATGAGATAAACACACTACACCACAGGCAGTAGGAGAGATCCCCATATCCATTCACACCATGCCAAATACCAGAGAAAGATCACAGCAGCAAACGTGTAAAGGCACAGAAGAAACAAAAGACATTACAGCATCTGTGGTCTCAGGGCCTTGTCTGTCCAAGATTGGCCCATCAAAGAGTTTCTGATAGCTTGAATTTGAATTGCCACCTGCTACTTCTCCAACATGGCCACTGGCACACTGCTCCTCCTCTGACACGCATATATACACACACACACATAAACATGTGCACACAAACTCAGCATGGTAGTATATACTCATAATCCCAGCATGGAAGAATCACAGATGGATCTCTGGACTCACTGACCATCAAGCCTAACCTTCTTGGCAAATTTTACAATCAATTAGAGACTTTCTCTCAAACAATAATGTGGATAGCCCCTGAGGGACAGTAGCAGCCACACATACATGCACACTTAAACACATATGCCCATGTACATGTATGAACACATATTCACAAGCACAAGGGCAGTGTAAATATATTTTTGCCTGTAGCTCTTTTCTCCTTTGAAAAGTAGACCATTTAGAAGAGCAATGATGTAAATGAAGGTAATGAAGGGGCCCAGCCAGACTCTGCCCTAGGTCTCTAGAAGCTAGGATCCAAAGGCCCCTCATAGGCATCAATGTGCAGTTTGTTCTGCAACCACAAGAGGGAGCTGATGTATATAAACACTAGTCCCCCTTCCAGCCTGTGGATAAACTCTTACCATTTATGCAAAAGGAGCTGGACTACCACCTCTATATCCTGCAAGGATTTCATTTCATCTCCTCAGATATGGAGACTTAAAAGCCCAAAGTTACAAAGCTTGTGAGAAGTGGGTCTATCAGATGCCAGCAGTCAAGGTCCACCACTCAGGTAATTTGCTGCAGGTGGAAAACTCATGGGGTCCTAGCAAGCCTAGTTCTTTTAAAACAAACAAACAATAACAAAAAGAACAAGTGGGTCTGTAACACAGGCTGGCATCTACCTCCAGAATTCTGGGATTACAGGAATGTACCACTTCTGTTTTATACAGTGTTACGTGTTGAACCCAGGCTTCCCTTCCTGGTAGACAAGCACTCTACCAACTAAGCTCCACACATGCCCAGCCTACTTTCTGGAAGAACCCATTTTGAATGTGATTAGTGTCCAGCTAGGTACTAACAGCAAATGCACTCATCATTTTCCCCACATTAATTATTGGGCCCTGAAGAAGGATTGTAGACTTATCAATAAAAACATTGGAGATGAGAGTATCGATCAATAGTAGAGAGTGTGCTATGCAGGCCCAAGGCCGCAGTTCCATCCTCTGTGCTGGAAATAAAAACTGAGAAATATCTGCCCTCTGGTTCTGGGCTCAGTGGTTCACCAGGAGTGAATTAAGCAGGAGCTGGGGCAGCATAGTTTGGAAGATGGTAGGATGGTGATGGTTCAGCCATGGTGGCTTGCCATGCCACCTCAATGAAGAGGACTATAAGAGTCTCCACAAGCCGGGTGTTGGTGGTGCACGCCTTTAATCCCAGTACTCAGGAGGCAGAGGCAGGTAGATCTCTGTGAGTTCGAGGCCAGCCTGGTCTACAGCATGAGTTCCAGGAAAAACCTCCAAAGCAATACAGAGAAACTTTCCGAGAGAGAGAGAGAGAGAGAGAGAGAGAGAGAGAGAGAGAGAGAGAGAGAGAGAGAGAGAGTCTCCACAGCACTGGTAGGGGCTCCTGTGGCCATTGCTGGAAGATCCAGAGAAAGATCAATGTCAAGATGCTGTTTTGGAAAGAACTTGACTGACTATGGCTCCACGGTGGAATCTGAGATATGTAGTTGCCTCAGGAGAGTTTGCTCCATAAGTTGAAGCATCCAATGTCACCCATGTCTATGATGGCATTATCAATGCAAACAGCACAGTTCTTGAACTAGTTACTTTTTTGTTGCTGTACTAAAATGCCATGACCAAAAGCAACTTGCTGTTTTGGCTTGAGGTTGCAGAAGAAAGTCCATTATGGTGGGGAGGTATGGCAACAGAGAGCTGGAGCAGGAAACCGCTGATCACATTTCTACCAAAGAGAATGAACTGTGAGATGAAGCTATAGAATCTCAAAGCTCAATTCCTGTGATGTGCTTCCTCTGGCCAGGCTCCTGCTCCTAAAGTCCCATAACTTCCTTAAGCAGTACCACCAACCAAGGCCAAGTGTTCAGATACATGAACCTATGGTAAACACTTTCATTCAAACTACCACAGCCCTGTACAATGTAATGGAATACTGGGACAGTGTTGACCTGACTAGTGTGATTACAAAAGAAATAAAGACAGATAATACCTAGATGAGGAGTTTGTTCATGGGGTGATGACTCAGTTCACACTGGCCCTGAAAGAAGGTCACCAAGGAAGCTGCTCACACTGTGCCAGGATCTGAAACCAATCAACATCAAAGCAAAACATCTGGGTGATCTAGAATATTCACGCATGACATGAGTTTTCAACATCCCTTGGCACGTCTTATTACATGGCTTCTGAACAAATGAGCCTTATGTTATTATTATGAGAAATAAAATATCTGCTCCCTGTGCTGTTTGGTGTAGCTGTATGTGTATGGATGCCTCCAATGAACAGCTTTTAGCCACAAAAAAACTGGATGGGAAAATCTGAGGAAACAAATGCAAGTGAATTCCATGCTGTGGGTTTGACAAAGTTAGTGGCATTACCATGGGATGTTAAAAAGAAAGGGTTGCCCTGGGCTGTCTGCTGAAAAAAAGTCTTGATAGTTAGACTGGCAGTAGAAGAACAAAGAGGAAACCTTGAGAGGTTATATTATGACCAAAGAAGCTCCATTCTATGTTACCCATCCTTCTTGGTACCCACCATCCATTTGTCTCTGAATCCAGTCCCTGGAAGATAAGTTCCCAGTAACCCTGAACTCAGACACACACACACACACACACACACACACACACACACACACACACACACACACACACAAAATGCACAAGCTTTTTTTCTGTAACTTGCTTACACATATACCCAAAGATTGTTTTGAGTTGCCTTAACCACTTAACTTACCAGAGCAGAAGAGTTTTTGCTTGCTTGCACAGATATTGAAGGTCTTTGTGTGGTTTTTCCCTTTAGAAGTCTTTCCCCACACCCCTCCTTCGTGGCAATCTCAAATTTGGTTCAGAGATAATTACCTGCTAGCAGATAACCAATAAATCTTTTCATTATACTTGAATTGATTATATGTTTTTATCCCAGGGGTCACAAACTCCATAACGGGTGAGTCTTGGGACTCCCTGCAGTGTTGCAGGTTTCCAGGCCCTGGGCTGAGGAACCTGACACTGAGGAAATGCAGTTGTAGAGGCAAGAACAGCCAGCAAAGCCAAAGGAGGCAGTCTCGAGCAGAAGGAACATGAGCGGCACATTCCAGAGTCCAGACATGATTTTAATATTTAATTATGTATATATATGCATATATGTGTTCCTTTGTAACCATGAGTGCAGGTGCCCACAGAAGCCAGAAAACAGTATCCGACTGCCTGAGGCCGGATACAAGTGGTTATAAGCTGTCCAACATGATGGGTGCTGGGAACTGAACCCAGGACCCCTCCTAACTGCTAAGCCATCTCTCCTGCCCCAGTCCAGAGCTCTTTGACCCACCATCCTCAATAATTAAGAAGGAAGTTCATTCTGGTGTGTAAAGTAGAGAAGATAGTGGGGGATAAGGATGCAGAGAGGCCACTCACTTCTAATCCAAGCACAAGGACCAAAGAGGCCACTTGCTGCCCAGCTGCACACTCATGAGGTCAGATATTGGAGGACAGTGCAAACATAACCTAAGTGGACATATATGCACTAGGCTGGGGGAAAGTGGGAGAGCAGGTGTATTAGTCCAGATTCACTAAAGGAACAAAACCAATAGCATGAGATGATGTGTTATGAAGGGGATTTTTAGATTGACTTACATGGCATGGGATGAGTAGTCCTTAAATGGACCTCTGCACACCAGAGAGACTGGGGACCCTGTACCAGCTCAGTCCACAAGACTGGATGCCTCCAGTCCCAATGTGGCATGAAAGAACTGGAGGATCCCCAAACAGTCACTGGTCTTCAGTCACCTTAGAAAGGTAAAGAATCTGTGTTATGATGGTGAGAGATAGCAACAGTAGCAAAGTAGAGGCAGCAGACAAGCCAAACAGCCCTGCTTTTTTCTAGGATCTCCTTGTATCTGGTGGTCACCGATGAGCCTCCCACTCTGGGAGAGTGGCTCAGTGGTTATGAGTGCTTGCTGCTCAGTCCTACAGTCAGGAGTTCGTATCCCAGCACCCACGTGGAAAAGCTCCCAAATCTCTGTAACTTCAGCTCTGAGCACTCCGATGCCCTCTTCTGGCCTCTGTGGGTACTCAAACACACATGTGTGCATACATGCACAGAGACACATATGCACAGACTTGGGTAAACATGTGCTTAAATAAAATAATATGCAAACATGTGTGTTCATGCGATTATGTACATCACGTGTGTGCATGTGCAGGAGGAAAAGCATAGGGCATCAGATCCACTGGACTAGAGTTATGGGATGGATGCCAGGATCCAAATCTGGGTCCTTTGCAGGAACAGTAAACACTCCTAACCTGTAAGCACTCTCTCCAACCCAAATAAATCTTTATTAGAAGTGAGAGGCATGACGTGGGAAGCAAGGAGCAAGTGGATTAAAGGAGGCCATCTTCATCTCTCAGTACACTGATTAGGAGAAAAGCCGAGTGTGAATGTCTCTCTGTCCTGCCACCTCACACTCCAGCCCCAGTTCTCACTGTAAAAGCTCATCTCCAAGTGTGGGGCTCTGAGGACCTGGCATGTATGCAATTCTGTCATTGTTTGCATGGCATTATTATCCGGTAAATTGACTTCTACTCTGCCCTGTCCTCTCTGGGTCACAGGTCCTAACCAGACCTCAGTTTTCTCCTCTGAAAACAAGCAGCATCCCTACCAGAAATCTCGTGAGGACCCACAGGCACCTAACTATCATGCATGAGGGACTTAGAAAACAGCATGTACATGAGTGTGCCCACATACCTACACAAATGTGTACAGAATTAAGAGATAGTTCAGAGCTGGGAAGGCCACATATAGTGTGTGACCAAAAAAATTACCAAATAGGGGGAAAGAACAAGACCAGGGAATTATATGGGCTGAGAGCTAAGAATGAAGTGTCTGACGAGGCTACTCTGGCTGCTGCTCTCCATGCCAAGCCTGATCTTCCTGCCACTCATGAGCATGGATCCCCAACTTAAGCCTCATGCATGGACCATGAAGTCTTTAATAACCTGCCATCTCAAGTTGTCTTGTTCAACTTGTGGACCAAACAGCTGACTCACCTGATGGAGTGATTGGTAATTATTTACTTTGCAGAACCCTGAAAGACACTACCAGATTGCAGAATCTGGAATTATCTAGAAGTACATCATCTAATCTCATGTTTCCTGAGTCCTGTTCTATAAAAGAGGCAGCCAGCTGCTTGGTAGAAGCAGGAAGGAGAGGAGCTCAGGACAGCCGCCGAGATCTTGAGACTCAGGTGAGACCTGCCCCTTCCTCTGCTCCACAGATGCTCTGGGTAGCAGGAGGCCATGCCCCTCACTGCTACCAGATTGTGCCATCACTCCCTGGGGACCTAACAACAACAAAAAGACAGTACCAGCCTTATCAGGGGCAAGGGCCAGCCATTCACACACCTTTCCTAGAGAGGGCACCATTGATAGAGCAGTGAGCTCTCCAAATGTCCTAAGTAAATGCTCTAAGGAAGAAATTTCAACTTGAGGTTAACATCACAGTTAAGATGCTGTTTTTGGTCATGTGACCTGGACATCCTGTAGCTCTTGATGGTATCCACAAACCATCATGACCTGAACACAGACCAAAGAACCTCCCTTAGCAGAGATGATGGCCAAGCAATTCAGATCTTCAGCCTCTGCCATCTGAAGAGCGGGGATGAGGGCAATGGGTCAGGCCACCACAGTCACATCCCTGGCCCCAGAGTAAATATGACAGTCACTTAACTATACAGAAGCTTCTGGGTCAGGCACACTTAACTTCAGCTCCTCTCACTGCTGCAACTCGTGACCTTGGGGAAGACTGCCTTGAGTGACTAGGCCTCTGCTCCAACTGTTCAATAGTGGTTGTCCGTGCCCACATCTGAGGATGTGGTGACAATGAAGTTGGTGACTGGATGTATCAGCCTGTGACATGGGACAAGCTACTCTATGGCAGTGTTAGCTATTGTTGCTAGTTATCACCCGCTGGGGTTCAGGCAAGGAAAGATATCCACCACCCCTGACAGGGCAGGCAGTGAGAGAATCCCCTGCCTTCCAAACCACAGCAGACTTGTCATTCTTTCTGCAGATACCAAGAGATGTTTTTACTTGGGAGCCTCGTTGTCCTTTGTGGGCTGCTGGCCCAGAGCTCAGCTCAGTTGGCAGGCCTGCACTTGCCCCTAAACCATGACCTGCCCATGTCCGTGGGTCACTGCCGGCCCTTGCACCTGGGCCAGAGCCTGCCCTATGGGATGACTCCAGTCATATCCACATATCCTACAGAACATCTTGCTAGAAACTTCAGAGATGGTAAGTGAACTTGTGACAGTCTCTTTCAGGTGTGTGTGTGTGTGTGGGTGGGTGGGTGGGTGGGTGTGTGTGTGGGTGTGGGTGTGTGTGTGTGTGTGTGTGTCCTATGCAACTTCCCAATAATAGGAAGGGAATCAATAGTGAGAAAGAAGGCCTAAGGCTCTAGAACAGTGATTCTCAGCCTCCCTACAGCTTCCGCCTTTTAATACTGTTTCTCGTGTTGTGGTGATACCCAAACATAAAATCATTTTCATTGCTACTTCATAGCAGTAATTTTGCTACTGTTATGAATTGTGATGTAACTACTGTGCTTTCCAATGATCTTAGCAGACCTCTGGGAAGGGGTCATTAACCCCCAAGGGACTGCAACCTACGGGTTGATAGCTGCTACTCTAGAGTTAGCAGAGGAGAACCCTGAGAGTCTCCACTTTGCAGGTTTCAGACAAGGCCTGTTGTCTGGGGGGATTCTGGGATTTCTGGAACACATGCCTCTCCTGAGCTACGTGAGACCTGCAGGAAGCAATGCTGGTGGTCTGGTCGGGGTGCTTGGAAAAGTGATTTCATCAATCCCTATCCTGAACAACATCCTGGAGTGAGTTGCCCCAAAGAGGGATTTGGTTCCCACTAACAACTGAACACCTGCCAGTCCTGGGCAGCAGCTCTTCAGAGGCAGAGGGGTGGGCTGAGAGTGGAGCCAAGACTCAGTCCCCAGGCCTCTCTCCACTCTACCAGCAACAGTGGCCCTTTGACCTGGAGCTGCCCTGAGTCCTGAGGCACATCCTGAGTCCCAGCAGCAGCTATTATCTCCATGACAACCCTTCCATGTCAGTACAGACATGTGCCTGTGCTCACATAGCTAGGGTGATGCAGAATCAGGAATCTTAACTCAGAGAAGCCCAAGCTGGGGCCTTTTCCACCCCCTGCTCATCCCATCTGGGGAATGTGAGCTGTCGCTAGGATAGCCTCCTCAGCCGGATCACCTGAGTGATGTGACTGAGACCCGTTGTGGTGCTCCCCATGAGGCCACAGTGGGGAGGGTAAACATCTAGCCCCATGGACGGTTCAAGGAAGGCTCCCTCCCACTCTTACTGAATTCTTCCCAACTTCCTGCCTCTTAAAGGTTGTGTCATTTCCAATGACAGCGTATCCATCCACAAATCCATCCTTCCTTCCTTTCATCCAGCCACTCCCTCTTCGATCCACCCTCCCCCAGATCCAATGACTCATCTTCCTGCCAAGTTAAAAGTCAGCATCTTTGTTTGAAGGCTCCAAACTAGCATACCCAGTCCCTTTCCTCAAATATCTTCTAAGCTTTAGGTAAACAGAGAATGGGGTATGTCAGGATCTGGTCCAGAAGAAAGTTGGAAATGATAGGGGCATGGCTCAGAACCCAGGGTGGTTCTGACTACGAGACCATCCTGAACCCAAGTGGCCAGCTCTCCCTCCGTGATGAGTAAATTTAGTTAAAGGGGGTTCCCTGGTTTGAGGCTTAACATGCTAATGTTTCTCCATGACCAGCATAAGAGTCACTAATCCCCAGCTGCTGGAGATCGGTCTTGTGCAGAGCTATGACTACCACCGCCTCTATGTCACCATCCCTCTGGGCTTTGAACTCAAAGTGAACACGTGAGTAGGTCCCGAGGCGGGTGGTGGTGGGAGCGAGCCTCACGAAAGGACAGCTCAGGAAAGGCCTGAGCCTTGAACCTTACCTACTTGATGTGTTGAACAAACTTGGTCATGTGGAAAACACACAACCTCTCTGAACCTTGGTTTCCCCTAATGGGAACAGAGATCAGTGCCACTGTGACAAAATGGAGTAAGGGGAGGTTGGCACTCCTGCCAAGAAACCCTCCGTCTTGGAAAGGGAGAGGCCAAGTGGCATTAGAGCTGTTTCCGCCTTCGCTGTCAGACTCGTGGTTGGAAGTTTGGTGGAGCTGGCTGTGAAGCTAGATGTTACTGCAGAAGTCTACGCTGTGAGAGACATTCATGGGAGGAGCCGTCTGGTCATTGGTGACTGCATCCACTCTCCCGGCAGCTTGCGAATCACCCTGCTTAATGGGTAAGTCCAAAGGGCTGGCTTTTCCTGCCCAGAGATAGCAGGGTAAAATGATGGAACAAAGAGAGGATGAATGAATAACAGGACAGGAAGAAAGATGAGTAGGAGGTGGAAGTGTGGATGGGTGGGTGGAGGGTGGACTGATAGATGGGTGGATGGATAGATGGATGGGTGTACGTTTAGATGCATGGATGGTAAGACGTTTGATGGGTAGGGAGACTGATATATAGGCAGATGCATGAATAGACAAGTAAATGGATGAATAAATGCTCGCTTTCCCCTCATTAAACCAAGATGATCAATTTTACATTGCACTGGCAATATATGATTTAAGACCACCTGTTATAACCTGATCAGGAGAACTAGAGAACCTGTGACATGAACCTGGCCAGGGTTCCTCCAATTTGGTCTCACCTTGCTTATCTACAACACAAAACCATGTGAGATTATTAATAGAATCCTCCTAAGAGGTAAATAGATGTGGCACCTATTGGGATGCTTGTTCCAGTTGCCAGCCACATGGGAAGGCCCAGTCATTCATAGTGTATGGGGCCTGGCCACACCATGACTCACATTTGATTAATACATATATTGGGCTTTGCGTGTATCATTTCATTGAGTCCCCATGACAGCTACAAACTAAGTACTTTGCATGCATTCATGGATTCCAGAGTCTTGTTGTATGCCTGCTATGTCCCTGAAGCATGTGTTTATTCTACACTCATCTGTGTGTGCATGGCTGGGCTGGGTGTATCTCTCTTCATCTAGAATCCTTGCTGTTAAATCTGCCATGGACATGTGTGTGCAAGGCCTGGTCTCAATTAGTAGGTGCTAAGACTGAGTGTGCATAGTGGCTGCTGAACTTCTCCATAGCAACCTCAAGCCTCTAGGTCACACCCATGCCTTTCTCTTTCAGACTCAGTCCCCTTCAAAGCCTGATAGACAGCCTCACAGACATCTTGACTAAAGTCATTCCTGGCCTGGTGCAGGGTGTGGTAAGAGAGGGGTCTTTGGGCATCTCAGGCTGAGACAAATTGAGCTACTCTGTATGAAACTATCCATCCATCAGTCCATCTGTCTGGAGGTCCAGTCATCTGTGTTATTTCTTTCTACCACTGCAAACATTAGTTGGCTTCTTCTGCTATAGACAGTATCCCTGAATAAATTTCATCTTGGACATGCTACTCTGCCAAGGGTCTCCTTGCAGGAGGTCCTGTATCTAACTCCCCTCTCTCTGCCCTGGGTTAGGTGTGTCCTGTGGTCAATGGAATTCTCAGCCTCTTAGATGTCACCCTGGTGCATGATGTTGCTGGTAAGTACTGTTCCCAAGTTTTGTCCCTACACGCCATGGGACAGCCAGGTCTCATTAGCCACACACTCCTTAGCTGGGGTGTCTTTGTTCCTATGAACGATCCAGATGAGTTTGAGATGAAGTCCGCTTTCTCCTCAGCCTTACCTGAGACCAGCTGGGCTTTTTGGAGGGGAAGACCTAGTGCTTCCCAGCATGTCTGGGTATGGTGACATGGCTGGTGCTCCAGAGCCTCAGGAGGCTCTCAGGTTCTCTTCAGGTTCCTTCACCTCTGGATCATAACTTCAGTCATTTTTTTTCTAGACTTGCTGCTACATGGAGTACAATTTGTCATTAAGGCTTAAGCCTTCTAAGAAAGGACCTGCCTCTGCTGAGATGGTAAATGCTGTTCCTTTTTTCCAGGATTTGTGGACTAGATGTCACCCTCTAGGACAGGGAAGCAAGGCTCTTGAGACAACAATACCCACAGCAGCTCTCCCAGCAGCACCACTCTGGGCACTAAGCCTTTAACACATGGGCTTTGGGGGACGATGTTAGATCTAAGTTTTAGTGACACCCAGGAAAGAGACAATCATGGACATAGACACGCAGAGATGCATGAAGTCCATAGAATAACTAACAGATGTGGTGAGGGACCAGGACCTCAGCAATACAGCTTCAAAGAGAAGCATATGTGATCATGGGTACACACACAAGCGCATAGACATGACAGTCAAACACTCATCTACATGGGCATATACAGACTCACTAGCCAAGTCGCCATGAGCACACAGACACACACTCAATCACATGCACCAGAAGCCATAGAGACATAACCGTGGGTCACAGCATGCTCCTGTCCCTCAGAGTGCCAGCTGATGATGGAACGGTACCAGTGAGAGTCCCTGACCTCCAGTCTCCCTCCTGATTGAACTCTTCTCCCAACAGAACCATTTCTTGCTGCTCTGTCCACTTCTTCCTGCCCATCTTCCCATGGCTTACAGAAGGAGGCCCATGTCCTGGAAAAATGCCATGGCCATCTTCTCAAGGAACCTTCTCTCCTCCTCTCTCAGGCTTGATGAATATTCTGTGTACATCACTAAATAAAATGGCCCTGCTTCCACACTGATGTTCCTCCCATCTGTTGAGGCTTTAGAGCTGGAGAAAGCCCTGTTGGGGTGGCCACAGCCATAGCAGAGCAGGACCTCACATCACAGAACTGAGCGTTCTTGAACAGCTGAGAACTTGGGTTCAGACAATTGGCCTGCTATCCTTACAAGTATCCATGGAGAAGCCGGGAGTGGATAAACACCCAGGCATAGATGTACACACACACACACACACACACACACACACACACACACACACACACACACACACAGTGTTACCACACCAAAAGTGAAGCAGCAGGTGGGAGAGATGTTTAAAAGCTGGGCATGGAAGGAGGGTATGTAAGGACATATATGGCTCCAGGCTACATCTCTGGCTGGGGATCCAGAATGTCATACACAAGGCATATATTGCCGTGGAGACCTGGAGACATGGCTCAATGGTTAAGAACATTGTTGCTCTGGCAAAGGACCTGGGTTTGATTTGTGGCATCCACATGATGGCTCACAACCATCTATAACTCCAGTTCCAGGAGACTCGGCTTCTGGGGACACCAGGCACAGACGAGGTACACATATGCACATGCAAGCAACACATTCATACACACACATAAATAAATAATAAAAAAACTTTTTAAAAATATGACCAAAAGCAACTTGTGAAGGAAAGGGTTCCTTTCACTCCATCTTATAAATTTATCTTATAAATCCATCACTGAAGGAAGCCATGGAAAGAATTCAAGGGAGGAACCTGGAAGCAAGAAATGAAGCAGACCCCATGGTGGAGTACTGCCTACTGAATTGCTCCTCGGTCTGCTTTCTTATATACTCCACAACAACCTGCCTGGGCTGGCATCACCCCCAGTGACCTTGGCACTCCCACATTAATAATTAATCAAGAAAATGCACTACTGAGACATATTCTCAGTTGAGTCTCTCTTCCCAAATGACTCCAGCTTGTGTCAAAGTGACATAAAACTAGCCAGCACAATTGACCCCTTGTCTACTTGACACACAAACACATCACTACTCAACTAAAGTTCTCCTCTTTCATTTTTCCACATGACAGCATGTTAATGTGAATGTCACAATATAAAACATTCCAACTTTTAAAAGTCTCAATCTTCAAAAATTCCAGCACTCTAAGAGCTCAGTCTCTCTAAAATTCCAACATCTCTCAATTATATCCTATAAAATAAAAAAATAAGTTAAACCCTTTCTTACCCCAAGAGGCACAGTCACAATCAGACCAATTGCAAAACCAAAGTTCAATCATGTAAAGCTCAATGTCAGACTTCTGGACTCACTCACAATCTCCTGGGCTCCAACGGGCTTGCCACAGGACAGACAGTGCTCCCTGGGGCTCAGGCCAGCTCTACTTCGTGCTGCTGATATCCTTGATGATAGCACCATGTATGGTATTGGCATCTCCAAAATGTTGGCATCTCCCAGCCATTTGGCTGCGCCTTCACCAACAACGTCTCCTGAGCTCTCTTCGGGGACTCTGATCCCGCCACACAGTGCTAATCCTCAGCTCCTCTCTATAATCTCTTCATCCCTGGTGCTTCTACTATAGCTGAAGCTGAACCAATGGCCTCTTCCAGACTCCCTTCAGGGACTCAAGTCATGCCAAACCAGTGCCAAGTCTCAATTGTTCTCCATGATCCCTTTATGCCTTCAAAACCAGCACCACCTGGGAGGCTCTTACACTTCCCAAGTTTGGCTTCCAGCACAGTAGACAGCCTTGGCCCCTCTGGACCACAGTTTCTGTGAGATGGTCCTGAGGGAACACTTCAGTGATGCTGGTCTCTTCTTAGCCACCACTAATTTCTCAGCTCCTGCTAACCAGCATTGATTGTCCCAGCAAAGCAAAGGTTTCACTTTAGTGGTCCACAGCCTACCAGAACCATAGATTCTTCATTCAAAATAGCAAATGGCCCCAACAGAGTCCTTAAGGACTCTCATACTTTCTTCTGAGACTTCAGAAGCCAGACCTCCATCCTCTGCACCACTCAACATTTTTATCATCCAAGCTCCCACTGGACAGCCCACTCAGACCTGAGCACTCCATGGCTTTTCCACCAAAGCTAAAATGCCACCACAGTCCTCCCAAAACCAAGTGATCAGTTCTGTCACAGCAACACCCCTTGACCTTGTATAAATGCCTGACTTGGGTAAGGTTTCTACTGCTGTGATAAAACCGCAACCAGAGCAACTTGGAGGAAAGGGTTGGTTTCAGCTTAGGGCAAGAACTCAAGGCAGGAACCTGGAGTTGGCAGAAACTGAAGCAGAGGCCATGGTGGGCGATGCTGCTTCCTGGCCTGTTCAGCCTTATAGACCACAGGAGGCAGTAACTGAGGAACAGTGAGACACAAAGAACATATTGTATATGACACCAGACTCAGGAATCTCATCAGAGGAAGAATTAAAGAACAGACACATGCCGGGCATTGGTGGCACACGCCTTTAATCCCAGCACTCGGGAGGCAGAGGCAGGTGGATCTCTGTGGCAGAGCGAGTGCCAGGATAGGCTCCAAAGCTACACAGAGAAACCCTGTCTCAAAAAACCAAAAAAAAAAAAAAAAAAAAAAAAAAAGAACAGACACAGACAATTTAGGGAGAGGCTCTCACTGAGCTACAAAAGTATTGTGACAACCAGCTTTCTGTCACTGTAACAAAATGCCTGGGGCAACCAACTAAAAGGGAAAGGGGTTATTTGGATCATGGTTTCAGAGTTTACAGCCCATGCTCCATTGGATCATTAAATTGAGCCTGACACAAGAGAGACCACCATGGCTCATTTCATAACATCTAAAAAGCAAGAAGAAAGGAAGTCACAGCCCCAGTGTTCCCTGCAAGGACACTCTCACAATGACCTAACTTTCTCCCACTAGACCCCACTTCTTGGTTCCACTGGGGAACAAGCAAGCTTTGGGAGAGGTATCACATCCAAATGATAGCAAGTGTGCACACAACGTGCCAGGGGTCTTCCCCAATGACCTAACTGAGAGAGAATCGGGAAGCATTTTTTTTTATAACTGTAAGACATTTTTTTCATTTTTAAATTTGAAACAACCTTCTTTTACATGTCAATCCCAGTTCCTTCTCCCTCCCTTCCTCCTCTCCCCTCCACCAGCCCCTCATCCCAACCCTTTTCTGCTCCCCAGGGAGGGTGAGGCTTTCCATAGGGGATCTTCAAAGTCTGTCATTTGGAGCAGGGCCTAGACCTTCCCCCGTGTGTCTAGGCTGGGAGAGTATCCCTCTATGTGGAGTGGGCTCCCAAAGTCCATTCCTGTACTAGGGATAAATACTGATCCACTACCAGAGACCCCATAGATTAACCAGACCTCAAACTGACATCCTCATTCAGGGTGTCTGGAACAGTCCTCTGCTGGTTTTCCAGCTATCAGTCTGGAGTCCATGAGCAGGCCCTTGTTCAGGTCAGTTGTTTCTGTGAGTTTCTCCAGCCTGGTCTTAACCCTTTTGCTCATCACTCCTCCCTCTCTGCAACTGGATTCCAGAGTTCAGCACAGTGTTTAGCTGAGGGTGTCTGCTTCTGCTTCCACCAGATGCTGAATGAAGGCTCTAGGATGGCATATAAGGTAGTCATCAATCTCATCATGGGAGAAGGGCTTTTAAGGTAGCCTCTTTGATATTGCTTAGATTGTTAGTTTTGGTCAATCTTGTAGATCTCTGGACATTTCCCTAATGTCAGATTTCTCTTTAAACCTTTAACAGCTCCCTCTCTTATGGTATCTATTTCTTGCTCTCCTCTATTCTTCCCCCTGACTTGATTCCTGTTCTCTCCGGTCCTCCTCTCCCCTCCTCTTCTCCCCATCTCTTTCTTCTAGTTCCCTCTCCTCTCCCCCATGCTCCCAATTAGCTCAGGAGATCTTGTCCCTTTCCCCTTCTCTGGGGGACCATGTATGTCTCTCTTAGGGTCCTCCTTGTTTTCTAGCTTCTCTAGTGGCGTGGATTTAGGTTGCTACTCCTTTGCTCTAGGTCTAAAATCCATATATGAGCGAGTACATACCATTTTTGTCTTTTTGTGACTGGGTTGCCTCACTCAGGATGGTTTCTTCTAGTTCCATCCATTTGTCTGCAAATTTCAAGATTCCATTGTTTTTTTCCACTGAGTAGTACTCCGTTGTGTAAATGTACCACATTTTCTCTATCCATTCTTCAGCTGAGGGGCATCAATGTTGCTTCCAGGCTATTACAAATAATGCTGCTATGAACATGGTTGAACAGATGTCCTTATTGTATGAATGTGCTTCTTTTGGGTATGTGCCTAAGAGTGGAATTGCTGGATCTTGTGGTAGACTGATTCCCATTTTCCTGAGGAACTGCCATACTGATTTCCAAGGTGGCTGTACAAGTTGGCACTCCCACTAGCAGTGGTGTTTTTTATTTTAGCCATTCTGACACGAGTAACTTTTTTTAATTTGCATTTCCCTGATGGCTAAGGATGTTGAGCACTTTATTATGTGTCTTTCAGCCATTTAGATTCCTCCATTGAGAATTCTCTATTTGGTTATGTACCCCACTTTTTAATTGGATTATTTGGTGTTTTGGTGACTAGGAGAAGCGGGAAGCTTTTTAGGGCCTACTCTCCAAAGCCACACATGTCACTTTTGGTAGAGCTCTCTTTACTAGAATCAAGTCACCCAGGAAAGGAAGAGCAAGCTCGTACTCTGGAAGGAGCAACTGAGCATCTGTGGGCCAGACTGAAATCCATCTTCTTCTCCCTTCCAGATATCCCTGGACAAGGCCTTCACTCAGCAGCCAGAGACATAGGTGTGCAGTGTCCCAGCAAGCCACCTTTTCCCCTAAAAGCGTCTATCTTTAAAGATGAAAATGACTGTGGTTCAGGGTTTGGGATTTGTATTGATGTTTTAATTGTTTACTCAACATCAGTGTCCTTCCCACTCAGTCCAAACCAGGCAAAAGCAGAATTACTCTAGAGGGAAGTAAAGAAATGTTCTCCCAGCTTCTGCATCTCTCCATCTGCCATGCCTCCCACATTGAGGGCCTGAGTGAGGCAAGCTCGGGTAGAGTCTAGACAAAGCATGAGGTAACTGTAACCCGTGAAGCAGCCATGCTCTGCTGCATAACCACTCTCTTACCATCTAACTGCAGCAAGAGTGATGTCCTGGCTGGGAGGCAGCTCTTCTTGGGTGGTGCTGTCTTAGACGCAGAGGTAAGGGTGAGAGAGAGAAGGAGATTTTTCTCATCACATTACCTTAAAAAATGTACACACATACTAACATCCGTCTCACTCGGATCTATTTTGCAGTCACTTTCTTTTAAGTCAGTTTGCTTCTGAGTGATTTTAATTTAATTCCATCAGGCTGGTTAGGTGGCTCGGTGGGTAATGTCACTAAGCCTGAAGACCTGAGTGCTTCAATCAAACACAGGTCCTTATTCTTTTTTATAAGCACTCTACAGACTAAGCCATCTCCTCGGAATATAGGTGTCTTGAAACAAAAGGTGAGGATCATTTAGAGGAATGTGCAAAGTAAATAAGAGAGATGGTGGAGCCTCAGCAGCCTCTGTCCTAGACTTCTTAGCTCCCAAGAGATCTTCAGGCCACTTATCCGGTGTTGGAGTGCAGTTGTCTATGTAACCACAAGAGGGAGCTAATGTACATGCTAGTCCCCATTGCAGTGGAAAGAATTCAGTGTGTGTGTGTGTGTGTGTGTGTGTGTGTGTGTGTGTGTGTGTGTGTGTGTGTGTGTGTGCTCACATATGTTCCAAATGCCTATGTTTTAATACAACTTCCTAGAGTCCAGCGTTCTTCTTCCCTCATGTGTGTCCTAGAGAGTCAGTGGGTTCTTATCCCACCCTCCTCCTAGAAGGTAGCAAGCAAACAGCAAAGTATACAAACATGAGATACTTTTATTGCCAATTCAGGGGTAACAACCTTTAAACTGGTAAAACAACTTAGGTTGCCTTGAGGTATTGAAATTAACTGAGTTGAACTCTCCATTGCTGATGAGAGGTTGCTGCTTTGAAAATGCCACAGCTCAAAGCTCTCTGAGCATCAGATGCCAATCAAGAGCCTTCCCTTGCCAGGCAAGTCTGTGGCTGTGGGAAGCTTAATGGCTTTCTCAGACTTCCTGAGCAGCAGGTCTCTGAAGTATTAGGTGCTTCCACCTCCAGTGGCTGGAAACTGTTTCAGAGGCCAAGGCTGGAACAAGTTCCCAAGGCTTACAGTGGCTTACAGCCACAGGAGCCAGGGCTTCACTGCTGAGACCTCCATCCAGAGCTGTCAGGAGTTACCAGCAAGTCCAGGTGTCAGGTGGCTGTTTTGTTTTTTTGTTTGTTTGTTTGTTTGTTTTCCATCCTGGACCCATTGGATTCTGGCTGAGTAGCAGAGGGTGGTTTCCCCTATGGCTTCCTTGCCTTCCAGGCTTGAGTTCCAAGCCCACCCAACACAGCACCCCTGAATCCACATCAAGCAAGAAGCCTGACACCTGGGGCCCTTTCCACCCCCATCACAGTTGATCAAACTAGGGTCATCATTGGCAGGAAAACAACTGTGTCCACTGAGCAACTGGAGTCCAAGAGACCCTTATGGAGCAGTGCTCTGCTGTCCTTCAAAACTCTGTCTCCAGGAGACATGGAGACTCCATGTTTCTTAAGTCATGGAGCTTTGTGAGCAGTGAGTCCAGCACTCAGGTGTCATCGGGCTCCACAACCTGTGTTGCTTTCTGACAGAGAAAACTCCTGCACTCCAGACATTTTTTTAAAACTGGGTTTCTAGCACAGGCTGGCTTCAGATAAACTTGCTGTGACACCACAGAGATGACCTTGACTTTCTGAGCCTCCTGCCTCCACCTCCTCAGGGCTGGGATGCCCAGCACATCAGGTTTATGTGTTGCTGGAGCTCAAACCCAAGGCTTGGTTCATGCTCTGCAAGGACTTTACCAGCTGAGCTACAGCCTCGGCCCTACTTCCAAGTGCAATTGATTCTGAACGCTGAGTAGTGCCCAGCCCATCACTCTCCCAGCCAGCACGGCACATACTCCCACATTAGCTACTTTCTCCCTTCTTGAGTTTCCATCACTGGGACAAAACCCTGACCAAAAACAACTTTGGGAGAAAAGGGTTTATTTCACCTCAAAGACTTTAGATCATCATTGAGGGGAGTTGGGTCAGGGACCTACAGCAGAGACCATGGAGGGGGTTAATTACTGGCCTGCCCCAGTGGCTGGCTCAGCTTGCTTTTTTATACAACTCAGGACAACTGGCCCCAGGATGCACCACATATAGTTGTTTGGGCCATGCCCACATTGATCATTAGTCAAGGAAATTCCCCCACAGACTTACCTACGCACCAATCTGATAGAAGCATTTTCTCAATTGAGGTTCTCTCTTCCCAGATGATGTGGGCATATGTTAAGTTGTCAAAAAAATCTAGCCAGGACAGTCCCTAAAGAGCTGTAGATTTAGCAACAAAATTATAGGAGTTGGGGGTATCGCTCAGTGGTGGAGTACATGCTGAGCAGGCCCGGGGCCCTGGGTTCCAGTCTCTGTACTAACCTTAGGCTGGTTATTCACCAGTCTGTGGATCCAGTGAGGGCTAGGGCAGCAGAGTTGATGGTGGTGGCTGGGTAGTAATGATTGGGTGGTGATGGTTCAGCCATGGTGACGTTCCATGCCACCCTGATGGGGGATTACGAAGTGCTCTCTAGCAGACAGCCAGAACAAGAAACTGGCTGAGCACATTTCTATCAACAGGCAGGACTCAACGAGAGTGAATTGCAAGTGAGGCTGTAAACTCTCAAAGCCCACTGTAATAGAGACATCCCCCCAAAGGAAGCATGGACCTTCAGCTCCAGTGATGGCTGCCCTTGAAGCCACCCACGGTTGCCTAACTTTGTGAGTGTGCTGTGCCAAAACATGCACAGACACATTTGTGACTCCCACAACATTGGAATTTATTGGATAATAAACTTATGGACCATATCAGCTCTGTTGGCTGCAGTTCACCAAGTGCTCGTGATTTCTCTTGATCGCTGACCACAGGCAAACCAAGGTCTTTTATTCCAATCTCAATTATTAATATTAGCTCTCAGATTATGATTCATATAATATTAAATTATATCTGTGTTGGTGTACATATGTAGATTACAGGATGGCTGTGAATGGATTAAAGGGCTACAGAGGTCAAAGATTTCTAAGAAGCCTAACTTGAAGTTGAGACAGAGAATTGCTGCATATGATTAGATAAGACATTATTGAACTAGTTGGAAAGCTGCAGGAGGCCACCGAGCTGAGCCAAGGGTTTAGCAGGATCATAGGGCCACGAAGGTGACATTCAGGACTGGGTTCTGATGGATGGATGGATGTCGGGGACCCCACAAGCCTTAGCAGGGAGATGATCCACAGGAGGTAAAGAGCAAAATTCTAGTTAGTGCCACCTTTGCAGGCACTGAGCCAAAACCTCCAGAGTCTGACCTCATGGCTTATCCCTCTCATACATTTAAGCATAGTAAAATTTGGGAAGGTGTTTTCCACAGGACAATTATTACAACAAAGCTTTAGGCATAGCAACATAAAAACTCCCTAGCAAGGTAACAAAGCACCTGTGACCTTTACAATGTGTAACAAGGGGTTCTTTGTCCCGGCTGGTCCCACTACCCTTTAGCCCCAAATGAACACACTGACACAATATTAGTTATAAAACTGTTGTCTGGTGGCTAGAGCTTATTATTGCCTAGCTCTGTCTTAATTATTACCCATAACTACTAATCTAAGCATTTCTAGATGGTCTTGTCTCATCGGAGAACACCTGGTGTGTCATCTCCTCCAGGCTCTACATGATGGCTGTCTGCCTACGTTTCCCAGAATTCTCCTTGTCTCCTAGTCCCATCTATCTTCCTGCCTCATTGGCCAAACATTGTTTTATTCATTAGCCAATAAGAGAAACATATATACAGAAGGACTTCCCCCATCAACAATGAGTTCTATTGGCTGATAAACAGTCTCGGGGCTAGGGCCTAGAGGAAGGATCTGTGATAAAGATGGATTCTGTTGGTGGAGGATGCAAATTACATAGGTCTCTTTCATAGGGATGGGTTCTAGTCACTGAGAGACAAAGCTCAGAATCAGAGCTAGGACCTAGACAATGCTTGGGATATTGGAGGGATTCGGGTGTAGGCTGGCTACTAATACAGGAGCAAAGGATCACCAGATTGTCTGACCACTGTCACTCTGGCATCCCATGTGGCCAGGCATCATTCATTTCCTTCCTTTGAAGAACAAAGGCCCATGTGATTGACAATCCTGGTTTCTCTAATGCTTATTCTAAGCTGTGCTTCCTATAAATGGGCCAATGGGTAGATGGGTAGGTGGGCTGCTGAATAGAAAGGTTGATGAATGGGTGGGTGGGTGGATGGACAGATGGATGGCAATTTGAGTGAGCTGAGTCAAGCAGTGGGGAGCAAGCTGAAGCCATGGAAAAGTCAGAAGTCCTCTGCCTGTTGATGACTTGACACACACACATCGAATATTTAGATGACATGTCAAGGCCTGTCATCACTGCCATCGAAGTGTTAGTCGTCTCTTCATTGGGTCCAGGTGAGAATGTTGTGCCCTTTGTTAGTCTGCTGTGTTTAAGTCCTCCCACCTGGCTTAACTGATATGATTTTAATACACTACTATGCGCATGTGTTCCCATCGACTTTGACAAGCTGAGAGATGGCATCATTTTCTTTTTAAGAATGTTGTACATCATTCTGTGCCTTGTAGTTGGTCCAGAACTGGTGCTATGCTTGTTTATAGGGGGGTGCAGGATTATTCTGCCTCTGTATTTGCATTCAAAGCACAGCCAAATGTTGATTGGAAAAATGAAGTCATTAAGGGAAAGGCACAGTCAGAAGCCATTGCCTTACAATAAGGAGAAACTTGGTGCAACACACAACCCAATAACCCTGATGTTACCCTTGAACCTCTAGACAGGTAATATGAGGTGAAAATGATAATTTTCTTTTTCAGTACTGGGGCTTGTTCTCTATCTTAGCAGGGTACCCAGGACTCCTCTTTAAATGAGTGCCGATTGGAATTCTCCTCTTTAAAGCAGTGCCAGTTGGAATTCTCAAAGCCAAAAGAGTTATCATTATCAGGCCAGCCTTGGGAATTTACCCTGCATGTGACAAGGCATGACACTGGGAGTCCTCACCTAAAATGTCTAAGTTAATCTCTATGACTCAGTGTTTGTAAACTGTGGCAGCTGCAGTCATGCGATGGACCGGCCTGCCTCCACCTTAGACTTAAAAGCCACCTTATAGTAAAGACAAACTAGGTTCATTCCTGTTTATCATTAAACCTCTTTCTCAAGGATTGGGGTATGACCCACCTGTAACCTTAACTACAAATGGTTCTATACTGCCTGTTCCAGGAATGACAATCATGCCCTTGTTTCAAAAAGTTGTTTATAATCTGGCTGGAGAGATGGCTCAGAGGTTAAGAGCACTAGCTGCTCTTCCTAGAGATCACGAGTTCAATTCCAGGCAACCACATGGTGACTCACAACCATCTATAATGAGATCTGGTGCCCTCTTCTGGCCTGCAGGCATACTGCAGGCAGAACACTGTATACAAAATAAAGGGAAAAAAAGATGTTTATAGCCATCTTGCAACCCTACCTTTGTTTCAAAAGGGTTGTTATGGTGTCTTAGTTAAGGTTTTTATTACTATGACGAGACACAATGACCAATTAAATGCTATAAAGAAAGCATTTAATTGGGGTGGCTTACAGTTTCAGAGGTTTAGTCCTTATCATCAGGGTGGAGAGCATTGTGGCTGGGAGTATGGCAGCCTGCAGCAGATGTACTGCTGGCTACATCTTAACCAGAAGGCAGAAGGAAGTCAACTGAGACACTGGGCAGTATCCTGAGCATAGGAAACCTCAAAGCCTGCCCCCAAAGTGACACACTTCCTCCAACAAGGCCACACCCACTCCAACAAAGCCACACCTCCCAATGCTACTCCCTGTGAGATTATGGGGGCCAATTACATTCAAACTATCACATATGGCTACCTTGTTCTGATTACCTTGTTATGCCCACCTGCAACCATATCTTTCTTTCAGGAGAGACTAATTTTCTATGCTTATGTTCTACTTCTGTAACCCCGCCTACTTTGCCCAACAAAACCCCCACTTGGAAAATCCCTACCCCTGAGCTATAAAAGCCTGTCTTCCTCACATTTATTGCTAACCTCTCAAATCCCGCCTTAGGAGGAGGCAGCCCATGTACACAAATTAAAAAAAAAAAAAAAAAAAAAAAAGCCTGCCTTAATTAATTTGGCCATGCTGATTTGGACCAGTGGTCTTTGTCTTCCCACCTTTGGGATTAACATATGTTCTCAGGCTCAGAGAGATGTTCCACTCTCCCCCATACCTCATCCCACCTGCACAGAAGCATAGAAAGAATGGGCCACCCAGAAAGGACAAAGACTTGTTGAAAATAACTGGTAGACACAAGGGGAATATAAGATTCTATCACCTCACACATAACAAAGCATTACCAAGGGACTTCATGACTCATGGCATCTCAAAAGCCAGGCATCAACCGTTCTAGCCACTTCTGTCTTTGGGGGATGAAAAAAGAAAAAAGAAAAAGAACCAGAAGTCCTCAGTCCAAAAAGTCACAACGACCTGTCTGCACTGTGCCTGTAACACTAACCAGGCCACTGCCTCGCCTTCATCTCTCACAAAACAAGGGCACATTCAGAGGAAAAAGGCTGGCACTTGAGTGTTCCTGATTGCTTCCTTGTTATAGATGTAAACACCTTTTGGTGTTTGCTGACACCTCTCAGGGTGAATAAGGGCCTACTCACCCAGGCTGCAAGAATTCAAGAACTGGCTCTCTAGAATGACCCTCTCCTTCTGAGTCTTCACAGCCTCAGGAATATCCTCAGGATAAGGTCCCTTTCAGTATCAGCATGAAATCTTTAAAGTCTCTTCAAGCAAGAAAGCACAGTATCATAATGCCACTTGGCTTGGGTCCTGATTAGGGGTGAGGAGGGAAGAAAGGACAGACACATTACAGTGAAGCCAGGACCACGTGAGATTCCGCTCCCAGCACAGCCTGGAAACCACATTTTATTAGGTATTTTATTAGGTTTATTAGGTACAGCACAACGGGAGGGGTTAGCTGGTCCATAGGAGGTCTCTGTAGGGAGTAGTCACAGACAGTAACATCCAGCAGGAGGCTGCTGCAGTTGCCTGCCTTTGCACACACTGAGCAGTAGTCCATGAACACTCACACTCAGATCCCCAAGGAAAGTTTTGCCATGTCTCTTGAGCCTGGATAACAGCTCTGTCAATTTCCCGTCAGTCAATTGGCTTTGGAGTTCTCAACATGTCAAAATAAATACCCATCTACCCGACTTCACTCATCAAGGCTTCCTCGGCTATCTTCATATTAACTTCTTAAAAGCTGTAAGTTCCATTTATAATCCCCCCAGAATTGTAACATTACTTTATGTTCCAGTCTGCTTCATTACTTTTCATTTAGACACTGTTATATATACTCAATGATTACAATTTCACACTGTATTTATATTTTTTTCCATTGGCTCCCTTCTTAGGATTGTTCTTTTGTGTCTTGTCCCATTCTCAGAATACCACCATCACTTATTACAAAACAACATAACAATAGTAACCCAAACAGTCTTGCTCTTAAGCACAAAGGATGATGAAGACAGCTGTCTGACAGAACCAAATGGCCCTTGATGGTCTGATAGCATACGTAAGAAAGCCTTGCAGCTGTGAGACAGAGCACTGTGTGCCTCTACCTGACAACCCAAGCAAGGGGTGCCCTCAGCCCTCCACAGTTTGCATGCCCATAAGTCTTTGTCTGATTCTAAAGTAGATTTTGATGATTCGTTTGCATCGTGGTTACCAAGCACCTCATAAGAGAAGAAAATATAAAAGCCATGCTGCTGGCTTTGGTGTCAGTCTTGGGATCAGGCAAAACTGTCTGCTAATGTTTTATTGCTTATGTATGGTTTGATGTCTCTGCTCCTATGTAGGAGAAACTGTGGCCAGCCTACCCAAGCCGAAGTCACCCTGACCAGGTGCCCAGGCCAGCAGGCATGGACATGTGTGACTCTACTCCCAGAGACTGCTGGTGAAGAGACAACTGACAGAGACACCAATGAGGAAAGGACAGTGCAGCAGAGTCAGATGCCTGAGCCAATAAGACCTTGAAGGGGTATAAAGGCAAGCCTAGCTTCCTTAATAAACGAGTCTGCAGCACCCTCTGCTACTCACTGACTCCCAGTACCTGCGTCATTGGTGCTGTGTCTTCTTACCTCCTTCCCCAAGGGGTGTCTGAGCAGGGTCACCAGCAATACTCATACAGAGAGATTTTAAGAGAAAGCCAAGAGAGTAATGGAGCATGTTTAACAAATGCCCATATGCACATGGCCCCCAAGTAGGGCTGGCTCCTTTCCCAGATGAGAACTTTCCATTTTCTGGGAATCTCACAAACATGACACTAAACTTTACTTACAGTAGAAATGTATCTTAGTTTCCTTGTGCAACCCCTGTGACCTATGGTTTTACCTTATCAACTGTAATCCCATCCGGTGTACCTTGAGAGCTAGCCTATGACCTCGTTCACTGAAAAGGAAGAGACGGAAAGGGGCTGAGAACGTGACTCAGCAGTTAAGAGCACTTGCTGCTCTTGTAGAGGAGCTGGACCTGGTCCCCAGCTTCCTCATGATGGTTCGCAGCACCCACAGAGTGGATATGTGAGTTGACTCTGCCATGTACCTACCACCCATAGCACAGGGAAGGGCAGACAATCACACAAAAACACAAGAGTTAGTAAGATCACTATGGGGGGCTACACTGTTGGAGGAGCCCACCAAATGAGAAAAAGTGTGTAGAGGGCATCTTTAAGTCCCTTAAGGAGGCAACAGCCAAAGAGATTCCTAAATAGCAGAGGATCCCAGAACACCGCTGTTGCTGGTGGGTTTTCTTCCCATCATGGCCCCTCAGTCGCCTTACCCCCAAATAAACACACAAAGACTTATATTAATTATTAAACTGTTAGACAATGACTAGGGCTTCTTATTTGATAGTTCTTTCTTAAATATTAGCCCATAACTATTAATCTGTATATGTCTGCATAGTCATATCTTACCAGAGAACGTCTGGTGTGTCCATTCTTCCCGGTCCATACATGGCGACTGTCTTTGGTGGGCTCTCTCTGCCTACCTTTCCCAGAATTCTCTTCATCCTAGTCCCACCTCTATTCCTGCCTCATTGGCCAGACAGTGTTTTATGCATCAGCCAATAAGAGAAACTTATACAGAACGACATCTTGCATCACACCTCTCTCTTTAACACTGAGCCTCAGTCTCCCTAACTCTGTCACAAGAATGACCCTTCCTCACAGGGTCTGGTGAGGATTAATGCAAGTGTGACGTGTGTCCCTGTGGGAAATGGAGACAGCAAGCGTAGGCGCTGTCCCAGTTGCATCTGCTGCAGCCTGTGCATGCTGTTAAATACTTCCTGGTTCCTACTGAGTGGTGCTCTGCGTGCTAGAGATGCTGTGACTTCAATGGTGTCTTCCTCATGAAGTTCACAGTCCAGAGGGTGAGACGATGACAAAACAAAGTGCCCAAAACTGCAGGGAGACTTTCTAGAAAGTACCTTCATGACACTGAGGAGAGTGTGACTTCTTGGTGGGATATCAGTATCTGCCTAGGCTCTGAGGGTGGGAATATAACTAAGCTGAGCTCAGTCTCTCTCTCTCTCTCTCTCTCTCTCTCTCTCTCTCTCTCTCTCCTCTCTCTCTCTCTCTCTCTCTCTGTGTGTGTGTGTGTGTGTGTGTGTGTGTGTGTGTGTGTGTGTGTGTGTGTGGTGTCTGTCTGTCTGTCTGTCTGATCCTCCTGCCTCCAGTTCAAACTCAGGGCTTTGTTCATGTTAGGCAAGTACTCTACCAAATAAGCTACACCCCCAGCTCTTAAAGCTGAGTCTTCAAAAACAAATGGGCCATCTCCAGATCAGTGAGGCAAATGAGGTTGCAGATGAGAACACAGTACATCAGAGCAAAGGAGAGCGAACTGCCTGATCGCCATAGGGGAACTATTCACCTCGATGCAGAGGGAAACATGGGAAATCAAAACTGGGCAAAGATGGGCTGAACCATGGAGGACTTGAACACTAGGTTAGGAACCAAACCTTCTCCTGAGAGCCACAAAGAGTCAGTGTCATGGATTCTTGTGAGGATGGCATTAGCACACTCACTGACATTATCAAATGTTAGTGAAACAATGGACTGACAGAGAACACTTGTATACTTCAGGCGAAAATATAGAGTGGTGCTACCACTTTGGAAAGGTTCTGGAAGATTCTTATATAGCCAATCATGCACTTAGCCCTATAACACAGCAATTTCACCCCAGGAGAAATGAAACATATTCACGAACTGGCTTGCATAAAACATTTATAGAAAGTGTACCCACAACTGGAAACTGCTCAGGAGGCCATTTGAAGGAAAAATGGATGAGCACATTTTAGCATGTTCATACAATGGGAGACTGTGCCCGTCAAAAGCGTCAGCTGCCGCCCAGATGCAACCAAACCATGATCAGTGATAACTCATGGCTGAGCATGACTGAGAGGCGCATGTATGCTTGAAACCATAGAACAGGCTAGACTAATCTATGATGGAAAAAGTTAGATCCCATCCCTGCAGTCAGTGGGAGCTCAAGTTATACCACTAGGAAGATTTACAAGGGACCTTTCTGGAGTGATGGTGACATTCTGATCTCAATGGGGGTGGGGGGCAAATGCCTTTGTTAACACTGCACAAGCCACACTTTTCATATGGTTTTTCTCCGTGGCACTTAACTAATCTGATGTTCCGCAGTATGATGATAAATGTCAACCATGATGTCATGAGAGTGGCAGCCTTTATGCATGCATCAGACAGATGCACAGTTCCCAGGACTATTTTAGTGGTTCCAGAAAGTTCTCTTGTCTAAGGATTGGTACCAGCTATGGCAGGCACTGTTGCCTGACTTAGGGTCTATTCCCACCACACTTTATGTCTCTGGAGAGCTTTGGTAAAGGCAGCTCATCTTTCAGGCTGATCCCACCCATTCTAAGCATCATCCATACAGTGAGTTTAAACCCTTCCAGTCTCCAGTTGCTTTGAGGCCCAAAGGGTGGTGTCAAATTCCACAGCTTTTGATTTCCCCAGGATCAGCTCAGCAGGGTGACAGAGGGGACTAGTATCAGATAAACCCGGATATTGTACAAAGAAAGCCATATGATAGCCGTCTCCAGGCTGAAACCAGACTGTTAACAAATATTGAACTCCAGGCTCTCAAACATCGCCAGAGTATGGAGGGAAAGGGCACAGACATTTGTAACTTTCTTTGAAATACCATAGACAGATAGCAGGGGGAAAAGCAAGCACAGACAGGTTTCCATAGTGACATAGCAGCACCCAATACACTGTTTGAAAAGGTCTGTAAGAAGTTACTTGCGTTAGGCGAGATGGCTCTGGTTACAGTGACAAGAACTCAATTTGACAGGCTGGAAGTCAGGGGGGCCTGTGCAGGATTAATGAGGAGACCTGAGGGAAGGCCTGGGCAGCACAGGTAGTGAGTAAAGGGAGCCAAGGGCACCATTTGTGGAAGATCTGGGGAGACAGGGCCAGAGGTGAAGCATGAGCACAAGTCAGGGCTACTCTAGAGAAATGGGCCAGTCTCTGTCAGGAGCCGCAGAGGGGAATGAAGAGGGATGGGGAGGGAGAGGGCACACTGGAGGAGAGCAGGGTGGGATCACAGCCAGTCCCCACTTTCCAGTGGTGAACTTGGCTCACCTTTGTCAAGGGCTGAACACCTGGTTGTCTCTTTCTCCTGGATGACCTGGTGACCAAATGAGAGTAAATGTTAGCACAGAAACCCAACCCTGTGAAGGGAACCACAAGGGAGGTTCCCCTGTGCACCCCTGCTGGCCCCCAGGAGGTCAGACCAAGCAAACACCAAGATGTTCAAAGCCTCAGGGGAGGACTCAGGCTGCAGAACAAGTGGGGGGACTCACTTCACTTGAGTTTCAGAGACTCTGCTACTGGACACAGCCACCCCAAGGTGAGAGACTGCAACCCTGGTGCTACGGGCTTGGGATGTCCTCAAGGTATTGGTGATGTTGGGTATCTGGGTGAGGGGGTCTGGAATCTATGTTGCTATGGTACTTCGAGGTGGCATTGTGGTACCATCAGGTGGCATTCAGATACCATCTGTTGGCACTATGGCACTGTCAGGTGGCATTCTGGCACAGTCGAGTGGCAATAAGCAAGTGATTTTCATTCCTATTCTCTCAGTCTTTGTGATGATAACTTGGAGGAAAACTAATCATGGTGTTCGTGTGTTTTCAAATTGTCTCCAGCCATTCATTAACTCTGCCCTTGGAGAGGAGAGAGCAAGGCCAGAGTGTGGCTCAGTGGTGGAGTGCTTGCTCAGACCTGGCTTCTGGGTTCAATCCCCAGTCCTGGGGCAGGGGAGAGGTAGGTTGCCCGAGGTCAATAACATGCTTCTTCTGTATGTACTGAAGATTAGAAAAACCATTTCATCTCTCTCTAACAAAGGTTCACCCAAACTCCATCCTCATATGTCCTGTGTGGGGCTGCACAGGTGAAAACAGCAAAAGCAAAGGACCTGGTACCCATTGAACCATAAATACCCACCTTTTGGTTACTGCCATCATTGCCATCACTGTGGCCCATCTGTAACTTTCTATTGATAGAAAGTGACATTCTTCACTTTAGGAAGAGAAACACAATTTCCATTAAGGAGGAGAACACTGAACTTATTCAAGTTTTCCAATGTAGCTTCATGGTCTAAACTTAGAGTTGATAATTAAGAATCTCAGCAGGTGGTAGGTGGGTCATCTGAGGAGGTTGTGGACAGGAAAAGATGACCTAAACTCATGTGTCAGCAGACACTGGCAAAAGGACAAGAGTGCAAGTATTGGAGTCACACAGACTTGAGTTCAAATCTTGGCTTCCTGTTCTAGTGGCTGTGTGACCTTGAATTAGTGTCACTTACCACCTCTAGGTCCTTATCTGTGCAAGGGGGGTTATAACTAAACCAACAGGCTCAGGCCCAGCCTTTGGCTGGTGAGCATTCAGAGATGGCAGGACCAGTCTGTTCTGCATGTCAGACACCTCCTTCCTTCTGTGAGTTAGCAACCCCCAAAGTTGTTTGTAAATCCAAATACTAGAAAGTTGAGCAGAGAGAGATGAGTTTGTGGGGTGTGTGTGTGTGTGAGTGTGTGTGTGTGTGTGTGTGTGTGTGTGTGTGTGTGTGTATGTATGTATGTGAGTGTGTGTGAGTGTGTGTGTGTGTGTGTGTGTTGGGTGTAGGAACCATTCAATTTTCAGTGAAACTAAACCTCATAGACCTCCACAGCACCCTGATGGCCTCTCCAGTTGCCTCTTTGTTCTAACCCTCACACTGAGAATATAGAGTACTATGGTTTTACATCAGCTTGTCCATTTCTAGTTTACTCAGCCTTGCCCAGAAAACCTTAATCCAGGAGAATGTGTCCCCTGCTGTGTCCATGTCCAAGGCATACAGAAATCTGCTCACACATAAGGGAGCGCCACACATCTGCTGGCTAGCCAGCTCAACTCATGGCTTGATCTCTCTCTCCTCTCTCCTCTCTCTCTCTCTCTCTCTCCTGGATATCTAAAGAAACAGAAATTTCAGGGAAAGGGGGAGATGTAGTCTTATGATCACACAGCCAAGTCTTAGGCTGCAGCTGCAGTGGCCTCCCTGGGCTTGCCCTGGGTTGCTGGTGAGTCCTTCCCTGGCCTGACCTGGAGCAGAGTAGAAGAAAGTCTATCTCCACCACAGCTAGCCAGAGGAAGCTTAGGCTAACCTCAGAGTGCTTCCAAACTGAAGCTCTCAATTTGAGGGACTTATCTTCTCATCCTCATCACGGAGATCCCCATTTCCTAGGCCCCCAGTATACACAGCCACACCTCTGCGAGTATTCTTGGAAGTCTAGACTTTCCAGACCACAGGGTTTTTCCTTTTTCTAGCCATGGATGTGTACAGCCACCCCAGCAGGTGCAGTAATGATGTCAGAGCTGCTCAGGCTGAGTCCCTTCCCTTGGGGTTGGCTGCAGAGATGGCTCAGCTATTCAGAGAACTTTAGTTCTTGCAGAGGACTGGTGCCTGTGTGGTGGTTGACAGCCATGGGTAACTCCAATTCCAAAGATCCAACGCCCTCTTCTGGCCTCCACAGGCACCAGGCATGCATGTGGTTTGTGTATATGTAGGCAAAACACTCATACACATAAAACAAAATAAATTTTAAAAATTTAAAAAAAAAAAAACTTTTCCTGGGCCCAGGCCCTGGTCTAAGCCAATACTTTGAGCTTTCCAAGACTATGTCCCTGAAGTGCTACTCAGTCAAGGTTAGACATAGCTGAGTGTCCAGAGCTAGGACACTGAGCTCTTCTTCCAGGCCCAGGCTGTGTCACAGAGAGGTGAGGCCACATATCCAGGGCTGCATAATCGGAAGGGGTCACCTGCTTTATCCAGGCGCCAAAACCTTGTTCTCTGTGGGGCCTTAGTTCTGTCCTGGTCTCTGTGGTGGCACCTAGAGATATACAGGGAGAGGGAGAAAAATAGAGGAAAAGACACTAGGAGAGAGAGATAGGGAGAGGCGTGGACCAGGAAAGATAGGTGTAAGGAAGAAAGGAAGAAAGGAAGGAAGGAAGGAAGGAAGGAAGGAAGGAAGGAAGGAAACAGAGGAAAGCCACAGAGGCTTGGAGAAACCAGACACAGAGAGGGCAAACTGGAGCTGGAGATGGAATGCCAGTTCTCAAGGCATGACACAGGAAATAAGAATCTCACCCAAGGGAGATTCTTATGCAGACTGTGGCATCCCCAGATGAGCCATGGGCCCCTACAAGTTACCCTATGCTTGCCACAGGGTTCAGACAAACTCCTAGACTCACTGGTGTGCCCCAGTGGGGCCTCACATGAAATGCCTCCCTACCCCCTATACCCAGCTATTAGTTATACCTTCTTCCAGCCCAGGGAAAATGTCACCACTTCAGAAGCTGCTGTCTCTGATCTAGCCTCCTCTCAGTGCACCTGTTCCGGAGGCCTCGACAGAGATTCTAGAGACAATCACACCCTAGATGGGTGCTAACCTCCATCAGTACTGACCTTCCACTCTGTGTTGCTTTTTGTTCTTACATTGCCTGTGCATCCCACACTATAAGGCCCTGACAACAGGCCCCATGCCAACCTCCATGCTAACATGCCACACTTGACCTGGACTCCTGCAGCAGACATATGCATCACACTGTTCCAGGTCCTTAAAGCACCCACCTCCATTCTCCTCTGAAAGCATGTTGCCTGTGTAGAAGGAAGTCCCACCACCAACCAAGACCCACCATTGCCCACTGAGACCTTTGAAAGGCCACTTAGCACCTGCCAAGACCTGATTGTGAGCCTCATCAGGGCAGGGCCCTGGTCCTCATTCAAGGCAGAGCTGGGAATGAGCCTGGTTTAGCCACGGTTTGTTTGCATTCAATTTCGTCTATTCCTGCCCTACAAAAGAGAGATTATGCCCAGAACGGGATTTCCGGGCTGATGTAACTATGCTTTTGTTGCACTTATCATCGGTGGTGTGGCAAAGTTTCCAGCTAACTTGGAATGGGTAGGGCTATGACTCAGGCCCTGGGAAAGGAGGACCTGCGTGCACTCCTTGACCTCTGCCAGCCTCCGTCTACACATTTTTCAAGTTGTTTAGTGTGGTAGTTTGCCAATCCTATAGATGGATAGATAGATAGATAGATAGATAGATAGATAGATAGATAGATAGATAGATTTAAATCTTAAAATCACCAAGGAGATCAAAAAAGTTACCTGGGATCATGTCACACACATACACAAAAAAAAAAAAAAAAAAAAAAAAAAAAAAAAAAAAAAAGTTATCTCAGGGGACCATATCCTTTCAGAACATTCTCTAGGTTAATTTCATTTGACTCAGTCTCCCTTCGTTGTTTAGTGACAACTGCCTGGTGGCTCAGGACTAATAAATTCCCCAGTTACTTGGACATTTACGCTAGTCCTGCTTTGGGGCTATTACAAGTAACCACACTGCAGGCAGCATGCTAATAATTCTTTCCCCAAACTACTGGGAGATTCCCTCAGCAGAGCCCTGCCCCCCACTCCCTACCCACCCCCACTCCAATCTAGGGGCTGAACCTATCTCAGAACACACAGTGGGTGGAGCATCCTACCTTGAATATCAGCTGGGTTCCCTCTGCTATGGGCAGGCTTATACAAAGCAGCCTGACCAAGGGGATCACAGAACCCACATCTCTATTTTGCATCTGGGGAGACTGAGGCCAAAGATATGAACCAACTTATCCTAAATCAATCCACTGGAGGCAGTGGCAAACTTTGTGTCATCTACAGGCTCCCCATTTCCATTTCATCCTGTCTTTAGAATTGTGCAAGGGCATACGGCCTTTAACAGGGAGGCAGCAATACAAGGCCTCTGTATTGTTCATGGCAGACATTGCTAATCAATTGTCACATCCTTTTCTGCTGGACCCAGACCCTGAGGACTTCAACAGCCATGACTGGGCTTGGCACAACATTGAAGGCTCGCTGGTGCCAAGAAGAGCCATTGTGTAAAGGCCTTGGGTCGGCTGAGAGCAGCTTGAAGTCTTGCTTTTCTTCTCTCCTCTCTTTCGGGCAAGAAACAGTTGGCAAGCTCTCTGGTTTTCACCAGGCCAACCAGCCAACCCTGCCATGCCACGCCATCTGTTTCTATGCAACCACAGCCTTCTCCAGAGAAGCTGTCCCCATTGCAGCTGGACAGGGTGGCAGTGCAGGGGACAAAGTCAGGAAGCGCTAGTCTACTTTCTAGCCCCTGCTTTAGGGCTATGTGAACTCAGGCAGATCTCTGCTCTTCTCCTAGACCCCATTCACCTGGGAGAGGAGGGAGTGGGGTACGGACATGCTGTTTTCTCCTTCCTGGGTCTGCTTGATGATACAGCAGAGGTTGGTGGTCTTTTCCACTCTGCCTGTTGCTTTGCCTAGGCAATCAGCTTTGACATGGCATGGCCCCTCTCCTCCACCCTAACCCTAGCTGCCTTGAATGACTGGCCCCTCTCCTCACTCTCCCTGTCTGCGAATAGAGTACAAGTATGTGGGAAGAAGGAAGGAAAGGGTGACCTGACTGCGGCAAGGCTCCCTTGCTCTCTATGGACAGAGAGCTTTGTGCTTAACACTGAGCCTCGGGGCACATTGTGGAAGTTTCCTAAGTCTCTCTGCTGAGTTTCCCAAGCAGCAATCAGTCCAAGGCAGAGCTCCCTGCTGTCCAGTGGACCATCCTCTCCAGCCCTCCCTGGTCCTCCTCAGTCCCTGCCTTTCTGGCATCACCTTGTCTCCTCTCCAAACCATGACTTCTGACAGTCGAGAACCCTGTCCTGCTGTGTCCACACCAGCTTGGATGCCATCCACAGCAGTGACTTCCCAAACCCAAGTCACTCTGCCCTCCACAACTGCAGCCCATCATCTCTACAGAACTCAGCCTCAAGCTCCCACGTGGTCTCTGAGTCTCCTTCTAGAGCCCCTGCTTCTTTCCTGAGAGAACACAGCTATCCCTTAAGAAATGCCTTCACGGAGATGCCCGATCGTAATCCCAGCACCTGGGAGGCAGAGGCAGGAAAATGGAGAGTCCAAGGCCAGCCTGAGGGACATAAGAAACTCCTGTCACAAATAGAAAGGGAGGGAAGAGGGGTTGCAACTGTACTCCTCTCCTTCAATTGCCCTTATTACCTCTAGCTGGTGGAACTCTGCATGGTGGAACTGAGAGCTGTGCATTTGTTCTTCCTCCTGCCTGCACTGTGGCCTGCCCACCTCCTTGTTGCATAACATCTATAGGGTTAGGTAGGGTTAGGGTTAGGGCCTATAGAGTTGCAGGCCCAGCACACTCTAGTCTTCAGGTCTGAAATTCTGGTATGGACACCCACCAGCATATAGTCAGAAGCACCCTGCCCTAGCTGGGTGACAAGCAAAGAGGCTGAGACTTGGTAGAGGAGAGGGAGCCAGCCTGGGAGAAGGTTCAGCATGTGCAAAAGCCCTGGGGTGGGAATGAAAGGAAACAAGGGCAGCCTGGTGAGAAATGAGGAATTAGATGAGGAGTCAATCACGTTGGGTCTTATAGAGCTTGGTTCTCGTGCAAGAGCACTGCAGGCTTTGGCAAGTTTCACCAAGACTTTGCATAGTTTACCAAGGGCCACTGGCTGCTGGGGAGAATTGGACTTTTGGTAACAGGGGCTTAAAGGTGGAGACCCAGAGACCAAGAGGGCCTGCATAAGAATAGAGGAGGGCAGAAGCAGGGGGATGGCTCAGTGCATAAAGTTGCTGTTGTGCAAGCATGTGGACCTGAGTTTGGATCCCCAGCACCCACAGAAAAACCCGATACAGCAGCATGTGTCTGATGCCAGCACTGGCCAGGGCCAGAAACAGGCAGGTTCTGGGTACTCACCACCCAACCTGCCTGGTTGAGTCAGTGAGCTCCGGGGTCAGTGACAGAGTGCCTCAAAACATAAGATGGACATGGGGGCTAGAAAGGTGGCTCCATAGTTAGAGAATTTGCTGCTCTTCCAGAGGACCTGAGTGACTCATAACTGCCTGCAACTGTCCTCATCTGGCCTCCATGGGTATCTCCACGCACGTGACATACTTCACACAGACACATAAATAAAAATTAAAAATAAATATCCTTTTAAAAGACAATAAAATAATAAGATAGAGAGTCCTGGAGGGTATAGCAACAGAAGTAGACAACTGACCTCAACCTCTGGCCTCTGCATACATAGACATGCTCACACACACACACACATGCACACACACACACCACATCCACAGATGTGCACACACATACACACATGCACACACATGAAATAAATACGTAACTTTTAAAAGACTGAAGGAAAGAGGGATAATGGAAGGACAGAAGGCAGATAACAGCCCTCAAAGCACAGGGTTCATATCTCGAGAATTGAGTATGGGCTTTGAGGACTCACAGGGGGTAAGAGGACAGGGACCAGGCTAGACAGATATCCACTTCCGGATTGAACCTTGAAGGTGGCTGGTGAGGGCAGCTCTGTCATGGTGGTGGAATTGTCACTCAGTGGGTGATGATCCAGGCATTTTCTCCTCAGAAGGGAGTAGTGTTCAGCAAGGCCACAGCCATGGCACAGGAAAGAGTGAAAGTCATGTCTCCAACTCCAAAGTTTCCTTCTGGCCACCACCACAGAGGATCTTTTTTTATTTAATTTAAAATTTTTATTTTATTTTATTACATATATACACATATGGCTGTTTTGTCTGCATGCATGTCTGTGTACCAAGTGTGTGTCTGGTGTACAGAGGTCAGAAGAGGGTACTGGATCCCCTGGAACTGCACTTGCAAACAGTTGTGAGCTGCCATGTGGGTGCTAGGAATCAAACCCAGGTCCTCTGTAAGAGCTGCCAGGGCTCTTAACAACTAAGCCACCTCTCCAGGCCCATAAAGGAGCTTTTGTGAGATGGGAGGAGTTCCAGGGAGGAGATGCACTCAAAGAAAGTAAGGAACTGTGAGAAATGAGACCAGAGGGAGGTGTGCAGGGCAGGGCCACATGAGACCAGGTACACAGCCCAAGGGGTGCACGATGCCTGTTGAACCCTGACAGGCCAAGCCAACAGGCAGGAAGCTGGAGCAGATGTGGGCATTGGCCTTGGCACCAGCTCCACCTCCCCACAGAGGGACATTGTCCCTGGGCAGCAGGCATGGTGACTAAGGAGCCAAGCTGGGGCGTGTGTCTCTGCACATGTGCCTGAGGCACTGGCAGGGTCCTTCCAGGGAGCCCTTCTGGCTCTGGAGAAGCTTGCCTTTGGTGTTTGGGACCTATTGAGTGTTCCAGACATGGCAGGATGCAAACCACGTTTTCCTCCGTGACCAACCAGGGCATCTGTGACCTCATAGATACTGCCCCTTTCTCATCACACTGCAGATGGGCACAAGACTCAACAATAGATCCCCTAGCCTTAATCCATAGTTTATCGCTTACAGACAGAAGCCAAGACATGTGCCCAGGTGGTATCCAAAGGTCACATCTTTATACCTACTGACCCTAACATTAAGCAGGGATCACTGGACAGTGTGGTTAGAGTGTGTGGCCTGCACTAGGTGCTCAAGTCTCCTCTCTGACACCCTTGGTCCTGTGACCTTGAGCAAACCTCTATCCCCTGAGCCTCCAATACTCCTGGGAAAATCAGGAATGTTAATTCCTCTCCGGTACTGTGTGGCTAAAGGAGACTAGCCTTTACCCAGGCAGGAATGACTGGCCAGTTCACACTCGTCCCTTGGTCCACAGTCTATCACTCATTATTCTTTCACTCCACAAACATCCACTGCATTCCTGGCAGTGTAAGTAAGGCAGAGAAGTGCTCAGGCCATAAAATAACTAAATGAAAGTGACAAGGGCATATGGCCCATAGCTCAGCTGATGCTCTCGCCAGCCTGATGGACAGCATTACCATCAACCCCATTGTACCAAGGAGGTTAGAGAGGCCCTGGGAAGTAAATCACTTTGCCCAGGGTAGCAGAGCAAAGAAGTAGCAGAGGTACCCTCTAAGGAAGAGGAGCTTGAGCATGCCCATTTCACATATGGAAACAGAGAGGCTCAGAATCCCAAGAAACTCAGAGTGAAAACGGTGAAGACTTGAACCTGGCCTGTCCCCTAACATACATCCTGTGTCTACCAAACTATGGAGATGTCCTCAGATGGCTTCTCAAGCCAGATTTCTGCTTGGAATCCTTGCTCTTCTGTTGGCTGACTGTGGCGGCTGGTTCCTCATCACTGATATCAGGATTACTGGCTGACCACACATGAGAATGACGCCCATCGACCCAACTGACGGAGAACACAAATGATGCCTGCCATGTCAGAGATGCTCATACATGGCCACTGCTACTGTGGTCATTATGGTGCTGTAGAAGTCTGTGTGCTCATAGAGAAGTACTAGGGGAACCTGGAAAATTAAACACACAGGGCTATTCCTTCAGGGGACGGAATGCATAGCCTGCTATCCTCCCAAAATGCTGAGAGAGGACATGTTTACTATCCTGGTGACCTTTGCTCTATCTCTGTGGCTAGAGACTTTTCCTGGCACCAGGTCCCCCCACCACAAGACCCTTATTGTAAATTTGTTTTTCTTGGTCAGCCTATAAAACCTATCTTTATAGACTTTACAAGAGTTTCAATATAATCACGTCTGATTTATAGTTAGCTTGCTCTGTTCCTCAAAGAGACTTATGTATGCTTTCTTGTGAATGCAAGACTCAGTTAATTGTCACAAGAATAAGTTTTCAGCAATTATTGCTGTGTTTAAATATGCCTAAAATAAACTACCCAGGGTCAGACTCCAGAAGTCTGAATCAACACCAGCTACTGAGTCATACTGAACTGAACTGCCTTCTTGCTTCCTGCAGATCATGATTCTGCTGGCTATGAAGGTTACAAAGAACCCTGCATGGTCCCATGGCAGTGACTGCCCAGGATGCAGGGAGCCCCTTATGAGGCTTGCTGTTGCCTGGGTCACCTTCCTGTCTTATGCCCCAGTGCTCCCTCTGCCCCTCCAGCCAGCTTGGACCCTCCTTTCTGCAAACCTCAGGAAGCTGCAGCTCCTAGACTGCCTCCAGGAAGGGCTCTGGTTCACCAAGAGCTGCAAATATTTACCTTGGAGACCTCAGCCCAGCCTGAGTTCTTGGCCCACATGCTCAGGTAGCTGCCCAGGTTGGGATTGCAAAATATAAGGCTGGGTCTCCAGACCCACCACCCAGGAGAAGAGAGGGTAGACCCAGGACTCTAGCACTTCCAGGTAAAGTGTGGGGCGGATAGAAGCCTGGGCAGTCAAGAATGCTCCTCACAGGGAACACCTGCTGAGACCAGCCCAACTGCTGAGGGAGAACTGAGGAGCCTGATAATGCCTCTGTCAGCTGTGGTTTCTGGGAGCCAAGGGGAGAGGCAGAGAGGTGCTGGTTCTCTCATCCAAAGCCATGAGCAAAGATGGAGGCATGAGGCAGGCTGGTTTTTCCCAGTCCTCAGTCTAGGAACTTCCACCCCCTTTGCATACACTGGCTGTGCAATGTCTGTGTGTGCTGATTTGTTTCTGGGAACAAACAGAAGCATCAGTCACAGCAGCTGTCAAAGAAATCCCAAGGGACCGTTGTGGGCTTACTGTGTTTAAGGAAGGTCTAGGACCAGAGAGAGGGCAGTCAGAGGAGGCTTCCTGGAAGAGGGGGCATGTGGGATGCAAAGCTGAGTGGATGCTAGAAAGGAGCAAAAAGCATCCATGAAGAGGGAGGGGCTGAGGACCACGTGGAGGGTGAGCACAGGCTGGGATTTGAGGGAGAC
Organism: Cricetulus griseus; assembly: GCF_003668045.3. Taxonomy (NCBI): domain Eukaryota; kingdom Metazoa; phylum Chordata; class Mammalia; order Rodentia; family Cricetidae; genus Cricetulus; species Cricetulus griseus. Next base: position 25,438,230 of record NC_048599.1, on the reverse strand, counting down.
GATGTCTCCCATGAGAAGCAACACTACAAGTCCTGGGTTCAGAATCCTGATCAGGAGGCTGAGCAGCGGGCAGGAGAAGGGGACAAATAGGGGCCAAAGTGTTTGGAAAACAAAAACGTGGTTTGGGGGTATGGTTTGCCTTGTCAACCAATGCAGATTGTCAGCTCTGCCCCCCACCCTTGCTTTGACTGTGGCATGGTTTCCTCTGGTGCCAGTGTCAGTAGTCACTGAAAACTGTTAATGTCTCCCAAGCTCTTCCTGTGGGGAAAACACCACACTGAATGATTTCTAGATACTAACTGTTAATCCCAGAGACTATGAAGTGAAGCCTCATCCCATTCACTCACCAGAGGAGAACCCTGAGGCACAGAGGTATTCATGCCTTGCCTGATTATTCAAGTGTGCACAACTAAGCCTTGGTTCTTACCCATTGCCCTGAATGCCTCTTCTGGACACTGTGCTCCAGGCGTGGGCCTCTCTCTCCAGCTAGCAAGGCCCTTTGTGCTTACCCTAGGCCCTGCTACCAGACACCTACTTCTCATCAACACCCATGAAGATGGCTGGCCCGTGGATTGTCACCTTCCTCTGTGGTTTTCTGGGAGCCACATTGGTCCAAGCTGACCTTCGTCCCCCTGCAGTGCTCAACCTCGGCCCAGAAGTCATCAAGGAACGTAAGTCATGACCCCCTCCACCGAGCCTCACCACCATAAAGCAAGGGCAGTACTCCATAAAGGAGGGGAGTTTCTCGTCAAAAGCGTGCATCAGGCATGGGTGGAGTCCAGGACTTGAGTGAGACAAGAGTAGTGGTTGAGTATGAAGTACTGGGATATTATTATCTCAAGAGCCTGTGATGCCAAGATGTCTTCAAACAGTATTATTCCAAAAACCCTGGGGATCTTATGAGTGGTATGTGGCCATTGCCTGCAGGGAAGCACCCCAACCCTGTCCTTGTCTGAACTCCCATCAACAGAGTTAAGATCTAGCATGTTCCTGACCCCCAAAGCAGAGGCCTGGGCAGAGTCTGTGGGCCTCAGTCGCACACACAGGTTGGCTACTCCAGCTCCATAACCCTGGGCCTAGGCTCACTCTCCAGGAGCACAGAGGAAGGCCTTCCTCCCTGGGCCAACCAGAACTCCCAACACCATAGGAACTGAGGAGGGTCACAGGGGCTCTGGGTAGCCTTCTCCCCAGCTCCTCTCTGGCATGGGGAACAGTTCTGTGTGCTAGAAGACACTTGGAAGCACCTTCCACCCAGGAGATACCTTCCACACGTATCTCCTATGGCAATGTGGCAATTACCTGGTGGGCAAGCACTGTTGCAAAGGCTGGGGAAGCAGATGGCCTACCTGAGGCCCATCCTGTGACTCCCAAGCATGTGGTATCTTCAGGGAGCTTGGGTGAGCGAGCATGGTGTGCAGCCAAGGAGTTATTACTGGTGGCAGTTTGGGAGGTGATTCCCAGGATCCCCTGCAGAAGAGTCAATGGACCCACTCAAGTAAGCAACCACTAAGGGCCAGGAGCCACCAGGCAACTGTACCTGTTAACTCCATCAGAAGATAAAAGCCACACCATAAACCTTGGGAAAGGTGTTTAATGTAAAGGACTACAATGGGGCATCAGAGAGAGGAGGATTTGGCTAAGGGGGAGAAAGAGAACTAACTCTAAAGGGCACCCCGCAATAAGGTGGCACCAAGCATAGAACACACTCACAGTCAGAGCCCCTCCCAAGACTGCCTAGGACTGGGTGTGCCTAAGGCCTGTTGGATGGAGGGAACCTGGGCTGGGTTGCACTAGGCCAGCGCCAGCCTGATGCAGGCAAGCAAAAGCTACAGAGCACACCCTACCCTCAGCTGATGGTGTCCTTTGGCTGATGCCCCTGGAGGGAGAAGTTGTTACATCTCTCCAGAGGACCATCTCTGCATGACCCCGGAAGCTTGCCAGAGGACCCCAGGGCTTACTCTCAGCCTTCAGGAGCCCTGTTAACTGGCAATTCAACGTCACCTGGGCACTGACACCACAGGAACTGATGAGAGGCATGGTTCAAGGATTTGCCCCTCCATGTCCCCTGAGTACCTATGCTGATGGGGTAAATTTAAGACTTCCAACTGGCAAAGAAAAATGCTAATGAGTGCAGCCCAATTAGCACAGACTAGGCAAGTGCTTGATGGGAATGACAGGAGGACTGTGAAACACTGAGCCTGGCACAGCCCTAGAACACTGTCTATGGAATGGCCTCTGGCCACTGCTGAAAAGTCAGAGGGACCAGCTCCGAGGCCATGATTCTCATTTCTTGCTTTCTCTGCTTAGCACCTAAGGTGCTTTGGACAACAGGACAGACACTGAGGATGCCAGGAGATCATTAGTGAGTGTGATTTGGCCACAAAACTGTCCCTGATGGGCTAAGCCGCTCAAGAAGCATTTGGCACTGGCTGGAGAGAGGGAGGATACAGGTCCAGCACTCCAGCAGTGACTGGCAACAGTCTGAGTGTGAGGGCTCCCATTCGCTCAAGGACACCACCCTCACCTAATGTCAGGTCCAAGGAGTCCTGAGCAAAGGCCATCCTTAACCTCCTCTTGACCTCTAATCCCTGGATCTATCTGCAGACCTGACCCAGGCACTGAAGAATAACCATGCCACTGCCATCCTCCATGAGTTGCCCCTGCTCAGTGCCATGCGGGATAGGTCTGGGAGCATCCCCATGCTGGACAGCCTAGTGCAGTCTTTCCTCCGATACATCATCTGGTGAGTGGCACAGGGCCGGGAGCCATCTCTTTCCCACACCCCTGCCCAAGTACGCTGCTTGCTCAGTTCTCAGTCAACAACCCTTAGTGAAGAAACTAAGTTCCTCTTTGAAAAGCCCCCAGAATTGATAGTGGTGACTATAAGGCAGTGTCACTGGTGCTTCAAGAGGGCAGCCACATAAGAAGGTAGCCCCAGGTGGAACAGTGCCAGGACCAGGAGATGCTTCTTAGTGGAGGTCATGGCTAAGCCTGAGACACCAAGAAACTGGCATTCCAGGCAAAGGGACCAGTAGGGCAAAACCATGGAGGGGCAAGAGTCAGAATGACTGCATTTCAAACCCCCACAGCAAAGAGTGACAGGCCAGTAGGGTTGGGTCCCAGGGGGGCCTTACTGGCAGCCCAACGGGCTGAGGCTAAAAGTCAAGGAACATGCAGAGAGAGAAGCAAGGGTGATGGGGAGAGACAGAGGTAGGACCGTGAGAGAGGATTAATAGACTGGGCTTGGGGTCTGGGCAGGTGTGTCCAAGTCAGGAAAGAGGATGGAACAGGCTTAGGGGTGACACTCATCTGAGCATGAGCACGATTCCATCTCCCCTGCACCCTGTCCAGGATGAAGGTCACCTCTGCTAACATCCTCCAGCTGGCTGTGCAGCCTTCAGCCTATGACCAGGAGCTGGTAGTCAGAATCCCCCTGGACATGGTGTCTGGACTCAACACGTGAGTGTTCCCTGAATCCAACACAGCTAACCTAACAGCTTCATCTGCTCACTCTCTCCCTCCACGCAGACATCTGGAAATGAATCTAAGAGTGACAAGAGCAAGTGCAAAGGCCCTGAGGCAGGAATGTACTTGCCTTGCTCAAAAATGACAAAGAGGAGGGGGGTGTGGTTTGAGATGAGATCAGCAAGCGGCTAAAGCCGGATGATGCAAGGCTTTACAAACCAAGACGAGAACTTGGCTTTTATGGAGCTGTCTGAGCCAAGGAAGAGCCATGGGGGAAAGTGTGGGGCAGAGTGGAGGTGGGAATGCCCCATGGCAGGTCCTTCAGCCGCTCTATAGGAGAGAGTGATGGCATAGGCCAGATGAGCAGAGGAGTAATCAGATTCTAGCTGTGTGGTGGAAACAGGTAGACATAGGGATTCCTGGCGAGTAGAATATGGAGAGGGAGAAAGATCAAGGATTACTTCAGAATTTGCTCCCACATCAATTTGGGAAGAGCGGCCAGCATCCAAGACGACAAAGCTTGAAAGTGGCAGGCCAGGGGATTATGTGGAATCCACTGCTGCCATGCTATCCTGAAGGAACTCAGAGGACATGAGTGGGGCAGAGCGCGTGGCTTGGAACCCCATGGCATCCATAATGGGTGCGCTCAGGGGAGGAATCCAGATGTTGGAGGGACAAGGGGAACCAGCCAAAAAGATGGTGAGGGACAGACATCCAGCTGTGGCTCCCATGTGGGCTTGAGCAGCACTCACTGTCACTGCTGTTGTCCTCCAGGCCACTGGTCAAGACCATGGTGCAGTTCCAAATGAACACTGAGATCCAAGCCCTCATCCGAGTGGAGAAAAGCAAGAGCGGCCCCGCCCACCTCAACCTTAGTGACTGCTCCAGCAGTTCCCACACCCTGCGCCTCAGCCTGCTGAACAAGTGAGTGCTAGCTTCCATCATGCTGGCAGAAGCAGACTGTAGCCTTGCCCCCCGCTTGCTGGCACAACACTGAAGGAATGGACATGTGTCCCTCCTGACTCTAGATCTGAGGCTCCTTCCCGAGAATCGGGGATGCCAAAGCTCTTCTGGATGGCAAAGATGAAAGAAGCAATGGTGCCGTGATACCAGGACGGGAGGGTGGGTGTAGGGGTGAGTGTAGCGGTAGAGGTATGGTCAGGGTAGGGTAGGGGCGGGTGGAGTGGGTATGGAGCAAACACCTGCAGACAGAGCAGAGCTTCCATCTAGGGCTCCCAGGCCACCCAGGCAGACATAGGTGGACCCAAAGCAAGCTTGCCTTCTTCCTTGACTGCCTGCCTGGGTGATGTTGGGCGAGTCACCCTCCTGCGTTTCACTTTCCTGGTCTGGAAAAGGCTGCTGATGACACTTTCCAAGCAGCAAGAATGACTTACTGTAAGAGTGCATGTCAGCTCTCAGGTGATCTGTCAGCTCCGGGATCCTAATGTCAGCACAGATCTGTACAGACAATACCCAGGCCAATGTCTGCCTTCAGCTTGGCCCTTCCGCAGCTTTGGCTAACACCCTGGGTAAACTTGAGCTAACTCCTTCTTCCCAAGATTCCATGTCACCTCTATAAAGCAGGGAAAATTCTCTCTTAGAAACATCCTAATATCCCACTCTCCTTTGCCAAAGGCTCTCCTTCATGGTCAACTCCTTGGCAAATAAAGTCATGAATATCCTGGTGCCAGCCCTGCCCCAAATGGTGAAAAACCACGTGAGTAAAATTAGGCCTCTGGCCTACGGAGATGGCACCCCTATAGGACAAAGGTGGAACTGCAAACTGGTGCCAAATAAGTTAGGTCTCTTGGGGTGGGATCCTTCTGGGACTGAATAATTCCTTCAACAAAGCAAAGAACCACTGAGCCAATGAATTGAGTCACTGAGCCAGTGAGATCATTGAGGTCAATGTAACAGAACAGCCAAAAGGCCAGGAGGCTTTAGTAGGTAGTGTGCTGACTAAACTTTTAACACTTGTCTCTACAAGAGTTGAGGGAGGGAACACTACTTGTAGCTTTTGCTGACTTCCCAATTATAAATCCTATCTCCAGGCTGACTTTACTCTATTAAAGAGATGTTAAGGAGCCAAACTGGAAGAAGGTGCCAGTGGCATGCTCCTGTGTAGTACTGTCACCAGACAGACAGTAGGAAGTACCTCAAGAGCAACAGACAACAGTGGATGCTAAGCAAAATACTTAGGAAGCGATGCATTTTCTGCCTTTATTAAACTTATTTTAGTATCTTTTAATGTAAATCTGTATACTTTACTTTTAAAAACCAAGCTAGAAATCCCTGAACATCCAGAATTTTGCCCTGGAATACTTTCATAAGCAGGCTGTGGCATGCCCCTGCTCAGCTGTCCAGGTGTGGTTTGTAGGCACTGCAGCCCACCAGGTCAGCTGCATTTATTTCTTCTGTGTCAGTAAACTTGGGCTCTGTGTGTGTGTGTGTGTGTGTGTGTGTGTGTGTGTGTGTGTGTGTGTGTGTGTGTGCTGGAGATAGAACCCAGGGCTCCTGCTAGGCAAGCATCCTACAACAGAAGGCACCTGCAACCCCAGTGACTCATTTTATATGTCCCTGATATGCCACAGGTAAACTAAAATGTCATAAGTGGATCCATTCATATTTACCTGTGATTTCCATTGTAAAGTCAAGATGCATTCACTTCAGTACTTACCCAGAGGGCTCAGATCCCCTCGTCAAGCAGTCATTTCTTAACCATAAGCCTGCAAGCTGTCATTAGTCTCATTGATATCATGTTAATGTTTTAATGAAAAAGATGACATAATAACTAACACGAGTTAGGAAGAAAATATTCATAATGTGTCCAGTCCAATCCAGCAGCTGTTTGGCCATTTGTGTATCTCCAGCTCCATCTTCAGGCCGTCATGTTTTCATATGACTGTGCCTGATGTTCTATGTCCTTATTGTTATTATTGTTATAATAGCTGGATCATATTTAACTGTGTGTCAAGATAACTTTTTAATTAAGATTACTTTAAAACAATAGTGATATTTAAAACAATATTTCATATGCTTGATGGGATTTTATTCAAAACAATGGAGTATCAGTTTCCCTCCAAACTGTTCAAAATTGTATCAAATCCTACTAAATCACCTTTAAGAAAATTACAGTGTAGCATCTCGCATCTGTTAATCATGGTCTACTTACAATACCAAATTGTGTTTGGTTTAGTTTGGGCTTTTTTATCCATTCTTGTTAAATCTTGACTAAATCCCTGTTTCTATGCTGGGAAACAGTCTACTGAATCTGCTATTAGTAGACTAATTGTCTAATTGTTACAGAGAGCAAAGAAAACAATTAAATTATCAAGAACCTAAGGGCTAAGAATGCACCTTGTGATAAAGTACTTGCTTAGCATGCACAAGGCCCAGCACAAAAAAAAAAAAAAGAAAAGAATCTCAAATGATATTTTACTGCAAAGATCCAGTTTATTCTTTATCTTATGTCTATGCATGTGCATGTGAGAGGGAGTATATTCTACATACATGGGTGCCCACTGAAGCCAGGAGTATCTGATCCCTGGAGCTGGAATTGCAGGCAGGTTTGAGCACCTGGAGTGGGTGCTGTGAATCGAATTTGGGTCCCCTGGAAAAGTAATGCACACTCTTAGCTGCTGAGTCATCTCCCCAGGCCCCTGGATCTTATATTTTATAGAGTTAATTTTAAAAAACATTGGCCAGTCTGGAATAGGCTTGTAATCCCAGCTTCTTGGGAGGCTAAGAGAGAAGGACAAAAATTCAATGCTTGCCTGTGTTATAGAGCAAGTTCAAGGCCAGCCTAGGTAACTTGGCAAGATCCTTCCTCAAAACTGAAAGTAAACCCAAAGGGGTGGAGATGTAGCTCAGGGGTAGAGAGAGCACTTGCCAGGCATGTGTGAGGCCTGGGATCAATCCTCAGAGAGTAAGGGAGGGGAAGAGGGGAGAGAGGGGGAGGGAACAAACTTCCTGGTTCTTGAAAGAGGAAAGGTTGGAGAGGTAAGTAGAAAATGGGAGAATAAGTAGATATATGTGACTTCTAACTCAAGCCAACTGTTTACTGTTATTAGAATTGTAACCCCTGAACCATTAGTTGAGGTGCATATCCAGAAAGGTATTTTAAAGGGAAATGGAAAGAAATCACTTTGTTAAATGATCTTGTCTCACTATCATGAGCATGCTGTGCCAGAAACATAGATGAAGGCATGCGTGTCTTTCCACGATGTCAGAAGTCGCTGAATAACAATAAATTCGCAGGTTCAGGGGTTTTGATGGCAGCAATCTGTCAGATAACCCATCTTCCTTGGTCATCTGGCCCAGAAGAATGCACGTCCTTCATTCCAAATATTTTAGAGAAGGGCATAGCCTGTTCTCAACTTATATGAGAATGTTATAGGAGTGGGGTCAAGGGTATTGTGTAGCCCAGACTAGCCTTGAATTCCTGATCCTTCTGTCTCCACATGCCAAGGTTGGGGATTACAGGTATGTGCCAATATGACCAGAAGATATATTTTTTAAGAACTTTATTTTTCTGATTAAAAATAGGAGTTTCTTGGAGTAGGACCCAGATGCAAATATTTTCAAAATTTTGCCCAGGAACATATTTTATTAGAAAAAAAATGCATTCCCCATCAGAAGAGATTGGTGAACTTGGAATTCTAAGCTGATTCTGACTCACGAATTTGCAGTGACTTGAGGCAGGGTTCAGTGGTCATTGTTGTGACTCAGAATGCCATCTGAGGAGGGGACTTCTGGATGGAGCTCACAGAGGAGCCCTTCTCCGTGTGGATATGGCTCTCAACCAGGCTGTGCTTCACAACTATCTGAAGGCTATTAAAAAAAAAAATTGATGTTCCACCCAACCCCAGATTCAGAAGCAATAGGTCTGATGGGAATCTCATGTCCCAGACTCTGATGTGTGGTCAAGGTCAAAGGAAGTGAAGGGAATTGTGAGAGGAAGTGTGGAACACTTGCTTTCCTGCAGGGAACAATCTATCCATCCCCTGGCTGTGTGAGTCAGACGTCTCTCCACCTATCCCTCCTCCTCTCTGGGTCATAGGTCAGGAAAGCTGTTGGAAGCAGGGAACCACTGTTCACAAGTTAGCATTTCTCAAAATGCACTGCCCTCCCTCACACAAGAATACTGAAGGGGTAGCCAGTGAGATGGTCCTTCCGCTAACTCCACATCGCTGACTCTTGAGGCTACTGATATTTTGATACTTAGAGGCTGGGCTGAGGGGAGGGGTGTGTAGTAGCATCCTTGACTCTGTCCACTAGATGTCAGTATGGTTCATCTGCTACATTATGATAACTAAAAAAATGTCTCCCAGTATCTTGCCAGAGACCAAAATTGTTCCCTGTTGAGAGGTGCTGTCCATGTTATGCGGAGAACCCCTTGGTGGCACAGGGATATGTTGGGGCCAGAAACTCACCAAGATTCAGACATTGTTTAGCATCTGGTGGGGCAGCCCAGCTGGCCTCTGTGCTAGTCTGACATGGGAAGAACTCTGTGAGTTCTTATGGAATAAACAAGTGAACTCTTGGCTTCATCTAAGGAAATGTGGGCTCCTTTGAGGTATCATGGGTGTCTTTAGGGAGCGTGGCTGGCAGGCCAAGCACAATCTGGGCACAAGGCAAAGGGCAAACCATTGCAAAAAAAAAAAAAAAAAAAAAAAAAAAAAAAAAAAAAAAAAAGACCTGGGTGGGCCTTAGGACAGCCATGGACTCTGAACAGCAAGGAGGGACAGAGACGGGCAAAGCTGTGAGTCCTCAACTCCACAGATGAACATTTGACTAGCTGGGGCACTGCAGTGAGACTCGGGTTGGGGGAGAGAAGCCCAGGACACTGTGGGCAAGGGTCTGGCTCTTCATTGATGGACCTGTATTTGTGCTGTTGCAGCTGTGCCCTGTCATCCAGCAAGCCTTCAATGACATGTACAATGACTTCCTGAGGCTGGCAACAGGTAGGGGCTGTTGGGGCTCTGCTGTCTCTACTGTCTTTCCTTTATCTATAGGTTTGGACTTCAGGCCCCACTTTTATCCAAGAGAGACCGCCCTCTCGTGTCCAATAAGCGCCTTGGGCCCAGCACCAGTGCACAAGCACTTGTTAAGTCCTGCCCAGATGCTGTAGCTTCATCATGATCACCGTATATGTACAAGGCTCTAAGACAGTGTTTCTCTAACCTAACTATTGCTGCAACCCATTAATACAGTTCCTAGTGCTGTGGTGACCTCCAACCATGAAATTATCTCATTGCTACTTCATAACTGTAATTTTGCTAGTGTTGTGAATTGTAATGCAAATATCTGATGCAGGATGTCTGATATGCGACCCCCAAAGGCTGAGAACCACTGCTCTATGTGATCAGATACTCAGGTAGAGCTGAGTTAAAGCCTACCTCTGCTGCTGACTTGCTCCTTGATTTGGGGAAAGTCACTCTACCCAAACTCTACTCAGTTTCCTCATCTGTAAAATGAGGCTTTCTACCTCCCAACCTCAAAGGATTGTTGCCAGCACTTAAAGGTTATGGGCAAGTTCTGGACATATAGAATACTCTGTCTAAAACAGAATTGTTTAAAAATAGATATATGCTGGATGGATGGATGGATGGATGGATGGATGGATGGATGGATGGATGGTAGAATGGCCACTGTGTGCTACTTAGAGGAAGGAACAAGGGCAGAAGTGAGCTATGTTTCCAGAACAGATGCCATTTCTCTCTCCCTGAGAGCAGCAAAGAGAAGACAATATGGGCTTCTGCCCGCAACCTTGGAAATTGATCCTTCTCAACCCTCTCAGAGTGATAATCAACAAGAGGGGAAAAAACCCTACCATGTCACAGGGTAGCCAGAGTGCAATGTAAACAAAGTAAAGCCCCTAGTGCATATCAGGGCTAAATCCAGGGCTGGGCATTTCTGTCTCACTTCCTCAGTACACTCAATTGCCTGGTTGTACATGTGAGGAAATCTCCTCACAGAGAAGATTCATGGTACAGAAGGCTGGAACCTGATTCTTCCTGCTCCAACTAGGTGTGAGTTGGTATGGCCATGGCTTACCTAGCATGTATGAGACTCTAGGAACGAGAAAGAGAGAGAGAGAGAGAGAGAGAGAGAGAGAGAGAGAGAGAGAGAGAGAGAGAGAGAGAGAGAGAGAGAGAGAGAGAGAGAGAGAGAGAGAGAGAGAGAGAGAGATCAGAAGACACTGTCATGGGAGTTCCCAAGTCTAGCTGCTCTGATCTTAGGGACAGGGGCTGGAGGAGGGCACGGATAGGCACATGCATTCTCATTCTCCATCCAACTGCTGAGCAGATGGGTGTCTCCATCCCCTGTCCACCAAGTGGGGAAAACCAAAGCAAACAGGTAATGGATGAACTAATGGGTGAATACCTGAGTTCAATGCCTAGACCCTACATGCCTTGAGGAGTGGGTTACAGTGAGGTGGGGGAGGCTCAGGTTATAAACAGCATTTCGGGTTTGGCATAGGACTGGATGGGTTCCAGTTAGACACGTAAAAGTCTAGCTCTGTGCTGGTTCTTTGAATGGTCCCTGTAATCTGTGCCATAGTTACTACCAACAGCATCATTTTTCCTGACTCTGGCAGTATCCCTATCTGGAAGCAGTAGACAAAATCACCCACCCAACCCTACCCTCCATCCTCACAAACTTTCTTCTTGCCCCGAGAAGCACCCATTCCCCTGAGCCCTGGAGCCCTGGACTTTGGCCTTCTGTCCCCTGCTATCCAGGACAGTAATATCGTGTTCAACCTGAAGGTGAGTGCACAGACCTCAGAGCAAAGTGGGGACATTGGGGAACAGCTGCTCTTCTGTGACCACCCAAGGTCCAATACTTACCCAGCATCTGATTAAGTCAGACCCTAACAACCCTGTGAAAGCCAGCAGGTAGAGCTTCATGCCCCATCCCACCCCCGGGGGATCCTGACCTCAAACTTTGACCCTATGTTTGTATGAGTCCCTGGGTCTTTCAAGCAAGCTCCTGCAAAACCCCAAACTTTGGATGACATTGCAACATGGCCTCAGGGCAGAGGCATCCTCAAGGATCATACAGCCTTAACATTCATGGATCCATGACTACCTGGCTGTGTAGCTCTGGGCAGGTTTCTTCACCTCTCTAAGCCCCAGTTTCCTTGGCTATAAAATATATAATATAATGCTTAGGAGACAATGAAATGAAACATTCTGGCTTCCCAGACAGGAGGCACTCGGGAAAACACCGCACTGCACATACCTTCAGGGAGTACTCCCTGTGGGTGGTGAGTCCCAGACCTGTTCTCAGGAGTCCCTTGGAAACCACAGCATGGGATAGTTGCATCTGCTCTGCTGTGGTCTGAATCCTCCCCTTCAACTAAAGGGTTTGAGGGGTTGAAACCAAAGTGAAAAGCAAGCATTTCAGTTACAGGCTAAGCACAGGTAGCATGCACCCACAATCCTAGCACTCTGAAGATGGAGCTAAGAGGACCATTTGAGCTGAGGCAGTAGGGGCCAGCCCGGGCAGCATGGGGATGTGTCATCTCTTTAAATGTGAGGCAGAAGGACAGAGGGGAGGACAGAAAAAGAAACTGAGAGACAAAGGGAGAGTAGAGGTAATCTAAGGAACTCAGGAGTGGAGGCTGCCAGGTACCTGACAGTCATTGCCTTATCAATCTAAGCTTCCTGACACAAATGTGAAGATGGGAAGCAGACAGAATGGTATCTGTGTTAGTCTATTTTGCGTTACCAGAACACAGTAACTAAGTGGTTTGTAAACAATAGAAGTCTACTGATTCAGTAAAGATTCAGACCACACAGGGCTCATGGTCCTGGTAGCTAGGAAACCCAAGCGCATGGTGCATCTCCTAGTGAGGGTCTCCATGCCGCATCAGCCAGAGCAAGGGCAGCTAGGGGTTGGGCTTACTTTCAAATGGGCCACTCCCACCTCCAGTAACTAGGCCACTCCTGAACCAGCACTAACCATTGATCAAGGCCCAGTCACCTCTCAAAGGACACAACTCTCAGGGATGTTACACAGGGATGAGGTTTCCATCATGAGAATTTTTGGAGACAGCTTCCCCCCTCAGCACAGTCATTTCCTTCCAGGTGGTTATGGGATTCAATGGAGTGTCAAAGCCCTCAAACCATGGCCTGTTCTGTGTCTCCTCAGGCCAAGCTGCTGGACTCACAGGCGAGGGTGACCAAGTGGTTCAACAGCTCTGTGGCTTCCCAGATGGAGACCACCCCCAGGGGGGCCCCTTTCAGCCTGCTTGTGAGGCAGGACCTGGTGAATGCCATTGTGGACACCCTAGTCCCCAAGGAGGAGCTTGTGATCTTGCTTCGATTCGTGGTAAGCCCCACTGCCGACAAAGGACGATTGAGTCTGTGTCATCTGCCCCCTGGAAGGAGACGGAAGTGGGAACTCCCAGCAATGATGAGCTCTGCCCTCCTTGCAGAGAGACCCTGTTTCTGACATTGTATGCTAGAGCCCAAAGTGTCCCTTAACACCCAGCTTGGGTCCTGGTTCTGTCTTATGGGATTGCGTGTGCCTGTTTCCTCCTCCAAATATCCTGGGGGAGCTTAACAGCATTCTGGATCCTGAGGAACACGGGGATGGTGCCTGCACCCCAGTGGCACAGGTCATTAACTGATCAAGGTCCTCATTTATTCTGAGCCTGGGGAGGACACATACTCTGATCCTCTTACTGCAGCACCATCGATCAAATGATTCACAGCCCTTCCCCTCTCTCCAGATTCCTGAAGTGGCCCGCCAGCTCCAGGCGGACATCAATGAGATCAACGCAGAGGTGGGTGTGTTTCTCACCTGCAGCTTGCTGGGTGCTTGCTGTCTGTGCCCATGGGTCTCTACAGTGGAGAACAGATGTTCTCTTGTTTTCTACTATGGGGACCGGGCCCCCTGGAAGCCCAGAGACTTTCTTCATTCTAGCAGAGAATCTTTGATCTGATGATTACCTGGGTGGACTGGCACTGGGTTATGAGGGCAACTCTAACTAAGCCCCTGCTCCAGGCTGAGAAACCAGAGAACATCCACACTGGGGTGCTGGAGAGGGCAGAGGCTGGAGCACCAGGAAAATACTGGAGGGGTCACGAGGGCCTGTGCACTGTGACCAGGCGTGTGGGTCTGATGTCTTTCCAGGCAGCAAACAAGTTGGGGCCCACCCAGATGGTGAAGATTGCCACTTACAGCAGCCCCCAGATTGTGCTGAATGAGGGTGGTGCCACAGCAGCCCAAAATATCATCCTGGAAGTGTTCCCGACCAACACCGATGTCCGGCCCTTCTTCTCCCTAGGCATTGTGAGTTCAAGTGTCTGTGGCATAGGACAAAGACTGGGAAGGTCCTCCTGATCTTTGTTATGAATTTAGGGTATCACCCAGGAACGGGGAGAGAAGGGGTTCAAGAGTCAAGAACTTTGGGGGCCCATCAGCCAGTCATTAGCCACCAGCAGCCTTAGGGATAGAGGGACCATAACTCCCATCAAGGCAGCTATATCCAGCTAGGGACTTTTTCCAGGGGCAACATGCAGCAGCTCAGCAACAGAGCCCCCTCCTGGAAAGAAAGGGTGGGTTAGAGCAGGGCAACCACATGCACTCCAGAGGCAGAGAAGACTGGAGAAAAGTAGGCTCATGAGTGAGGCCAGCCAGGCTTACCCAAAGGGGACGAGCAGTACCTGCTGTGAGTAGGAGGAGTTGACTCCTCATCGCAGTGGCTCTACGTGCAGTTCTACACCACACAATCTCAGGGGTGCCTTTCACAGACTATAGGTGGGTTGGTACCTCCCAGAGAGTTCATCTTGACATTCTGACCTGGCAGTGAAAGACAGTGTGGGAACCCACTTCCCAGGCCAACCTCCCTAATGACTCTTCCATGGCCATTGGAAAGCACTGCAGGGAAAATTGGTTCTCTAGGCTCTGCTATAATGGAGCCTGGCACCAGGCCTCTGGGTCAAGCCAATGCAAGGCTTGAGCCCCGTAGGTCAAGCCTGACTTAGCCTCTAAGCTTTGCAATCATATTAATGGTGCTTAGGTCTTACCAGAGCCGCTAACCTCCTCTGCCCTTCCGTCCCCTCCCATGGACACCAGGGGACTGATGGGGCCCCCTTGAGGGGTGGTGGGCTTATTGAAGAAAGCATTTGGACTACCTGACACACAATGAACAACCAGCACATGTTGACTGTGTTGGAATTGTCATCTCCAGCCTGAACTGTCACCAGTGGAACAGGACTAGGGCATGGGAAGTGAGGCCCAAAGAGGTAAAACTATTTCCCAAGGTCACAGAGCCAGTAGCCAAGAGTCAAATCAGATTTCCTTGAACCCAGTCTTTCCTGTATAACCCTCCCTCTAGATACATCCTCTTCCAAAAATGGGGGCTTGGTTCTCTTGTTGCAGGAGACCAATTATGAAGCTCGGTTTTTCACGGAAGGTGATCGGCTTATGCTCAACTTCAATAACATCAGGTAAATGTGTGAATCTGTGAGAGGTGCTGCTGAGTGCTGACCCAGAGCAGTGGGTTTCTCTAAACTTCCAGTAGGGGACACCAGAGACAGCTGACAACAGAAGGCTGTTTGCCAGGTCTGATCTGCCTTAAGGACTGAATTCCAAATAGAAAACGAAGGAGCTTCACAGGAGCCATAGAGCAAGCTAACCCCACCACAGGGCCGGCCTGCCATACACCACCCCAGGCTTAAAACAGCCCATTCTGAAATATTTCAAGACAGAGGCAGTAAAAGCCCCAGATACTAAAGTCTTGGGGCCCAACACAGAAGTGCCCTTGGTGTCCCTGTCAGTCCTGCAAGGTCTACAACCTTCTGTCCCAGACTGAGTTCAGGGGTTCCAAACTGGAGACTCTGGTGATAAAGTTGGAGTCAGGGAGGCATTTTGATCAGCCCAAACAGGGTAAGATAACAGCTATATAGAAGATGGTAGATGATAGGTAGATAGATGATATATAGGTAGGTAGATAGATAGATGATAGCTAGACAGACAGATAGACAGATGATGATGATAGACAGATAGATAGATAGATAGATAGATAGATGATAGATAGATAGATAGATATCAAACTATCAAACTATTCTATCACCCAGGTTGGCATTTCTACATGAGTAGTTGAATAGGAATTAGGGACCTCTTTAGAAAGGGCTTGAGCTAACTAGTTCACCAATCCTCCCTCATTCCTGGGTGATTTCCTGTCCTTTGGGCCATGGGCCACCTCTTTTAGAATGTGGCACCACGAAGCAAGTACTTTCCCTGCTTCACCATTGTCTCATGAAAGCCTGCCTGTGCCTGGCACACAGCAGGTCCTCAATAAACGGTTACTGACTGAAACCCCAAGGGACCATTCTCACGGTTATCTTTTGTTACAGTATTGACCGCATCAAGCTGATGATCTCAAATATTAAGCTTTTCAATGTAAGTATTAACAGATTACCTCTAAGGGCACTGGGGCCAGAATGGGCCATTCTAAAATGAGACACCACCCAGGATTTGCTTTAAAGAGACGTTGCAGGAACCCAAGAGTGGGCAGGGAGTCTCCTCACTATCCTCCAAAGTCCGGCCTGCAGGCTGCCATTTTTGCCGAGCACCAACTGTATGCAGATAGCTGGGAACACCAATCATGTGCAGATCTAAGCCTGCTGTCTATTAAAAACAATGCCCCCACATTGACCATGGGTGACCCCTTCTCTCTGGCCCTATTTCCCAAGTCCCTAGTCTGAAGAGAACTCATCTGGGCTGAGTCTTGTCTTAAGTTTTAAGATTTGTTTTGTTTTGTATTATTTTGGGTTTTGTTGTTGTTATAGGCAGTGGTTTTGCCTGTTTTTTATTTTCCTTTGCTTTATTTTGTTGTTGTTGGTTTTTGTTTGGTTTTGTTTTTTGGAGACAGGGTCTCACCATGTAGCTCTGGAGCTGGCCTTGAAACTCCT
This sequence comes from Cricetulus griseus, assembly GCF_003668045.3. Classification (NCBI taxonomy): domain Eukaryota; kingdom Metazoa; phylum Chordata; class Mammalia; order Rodentia; family Cricetidae; genus Cricetulus; species Cricetulus griseus. The sequence continues at coordinate 25,421,836 of NC_048599.1, read as the reverse complement.
GACAGTCCTCCTGCCCCTACCTTCTTATTGCTGGGATTGTAGGTGTCCGTTACCACACCTGACACTTCATGGTCTCTATGAATTTTTGCTTACAAAATATTCTAATGCAAAGTTTGTGAAAATCTGGACGTCTGGCTTTTCTTCAAAAGCAGAATTCCCTCGGGGTGCTTCCAGCTGGAACAAAGTCCCTGAGTGTAGGGCATTTTCAATCAGCCACAGTCAGAGCACTGAGGGTCTCTTTGCAGTCTATCTGGTCTGACCAAGGCAGCTCTAGCCTGCAGGAGACCTGGTATTCCAACACATGTCTGCTGGGTGCCCTTGTCATGGGGAAGAGTAAGGAAACCTATAATAACCCAGAGGAGCTGGCAATGAGCTTAGTAATGGCTTCCCTCTTCCTCACAGCCTGAATCCATGAAGGGCACCCTGACCAAGATCCTTGAATACACATTGCTGCCCAATGAGAATGGTGAGTCCTTCAGCCCTCAGTGCCCTTTCCTAAGCTGCTGAACCTCCTGCCTTCACCCGGGGCCCCTCTTATTCATGACCCAATATCTTAGTGTTTCTATTGTTGTGAAGAAGCACTATGAACAAAACTCTTATAAAGGAAAACATTCAATTGGGGTGGCTCACTTACAGTTCAGAGGTTTTGTCCATTATCATGGCAGGGAGCATGGTGGCAGCATGTAGGCAGACATGATGAAGGCTACATCTTGATCAGAAGGCAACAAGAAGTGGACTGTGACACTGGTAGTAGCTTGATCATAGGAAATCTCAAAGCCCATCCCCAACAGTGATACACTTCCTCCAACAAGACTATAATAAGGCAACACCTCCTAATAGTGCCCCTCCCTTTGTGGGGCAAATTCTTCCTCCTCCAGGGTACCTTCTTGGTCACTGACTGGAAAAGACTCTCCTGCATCCCCCTCTGCCTCCTTTTCTGCCTCCCCTCCTGAATCCACACTCCCAGCCTGGTCCTTTACGAATGACAGTTCTAAGTCAGGCAGGGAGGAGCTGACAGACACCAGATTCACAGGCCTAGAGAGAACCAGGTGCAAACAGACAGCTAGAGCTCACTCAAGGGGCCATAGGCTGACTGAGCTCAAGTGCCCAATTCTTCTTGCTGGCTACCTGGCTTTGAACAAGCTGCCTGGTCCCCCTGAGCCTTAGGTTCTGCAGCTGTGAAAGGGATAAATAAGAGTACTTGCCTCAGAGATGGGAATGAGATGATGTATGTGAGGGGTGGGGAGATTGGTACCTGTGACATCATCACCATGCATGAGGGGTGGAGATTGCTGGTACCTGTAACATCATCACCTTTTTAATTTTGCTCTATGAGCAGGAAATCTCAGGTAGAGAAACTGCTGCAGTGGGTGATGGGAGCCATGGCTGTTCTTGAGCAAGAGTTAGAGGATGTGAGGTGCATTGTGGAACAACCAGAAGTTGGTGCCAGAGGGCCAAATTGGGCTAGGTAAATGCCAGAGTAGAGGACAGGCATGCAGAAGGAGGAAAACAGAATAGGTCCTGCGTGCAAGATCCCAGATCTTTGAGCATGCCCACTGCTACGCAGACCCACACTGACCCACCACTCTCTGACTACATTTGTTATTTCAGGCAAACTGAGAACTGGAATCCCCATGTCACTGGTGAAAGCCTTGGGATATGAGAAATCTGTGTGGTCTGTGACTAAGGTGAGAGGCATGAGGAAATAAACAGTCTGGGCTGGGGGTGACCTGCATGCCTCCACTCCTGGTCCTGTCAGGGTGTAGGCACCTGTAAGTGAAAAACCAGTGCTCTTTCCCACCCTGCTTGTCAACATTCATCCCTTCACTCACTTATTCAGGAATCTTTCTTAGCGGTGCAATATCCTCTAGGCATGGCTCCTAGGCATGACGACAGAAACAGAAAACACTGTCCCTCTGGAAGAGCCTACATTCTATCAAGAGAGACACCTATGTAAACTAATAAATAGAATCAAGTAAATAAGGACTAGGAAGGAAAAGAAGGCAGGCTCAGAAGAGAAAGTGGAATGCCAGTTTTGATGGGGTGGACAAGGAAGGCCTCTCTGAAAAGGTGATGCTTGCTGGTGCCTGAGAAGACAAGACAATGAACCCTGTGGATAGTGGGGAAAATGTCCTTTCAAAACTACCACCAAGTTCAAAGGCCCTGAGGCTGAGATGTTTACTGTTCCAGGAAAGATGAGGAAGAGGTCTTGGATACGAAGTAGCACCCAATGCTGTAGACCTCAGAATACACTACACACACACACACACACACACGCACGCACGCACGCACGCACGCACGCACGCACGCACGCATGCACCTTGTGGCTAAGAGACCTCAGTTTGCAGAGACCAGAGCTACTGCTGAGTTGTCCTTGCAGCTGTCCCAGTGTAGTCAGCAAGGCCTGACACACACTAGGTGTTTGGTAAAGGGTCGGTAAACAAGTAACATTCCTAGCTTCTGCTTAGGAAGAGGGGCTGGTGGCAGAGTCAGGATTTGCATTAGAAACCTGTCCCAATAACCTCTTGCTTTAGTCCCAACTTCTTCATGAGCCAGTCAATGAAGTGTCCATCTTGGTCAGCTGGCTAGTGGACATTTATTAAGTCCTTACTATGTATAGACACTGGCCACAACAATGAACAAAACAGAAGGAAACCTCTGGCTCCTTAGAAGAGGGAGGGATGCTAAAAACAGATGACTTGCTGACCACCCTTCTGTGATGAGGTGTTCAGCCTCACTCTACAGAGGCACTTTGGACCAAACCTGTGCCTCCTACAAGTCCCTATTTGTCCCCAAGTTGTGCGTTAGAACCACTGAGCTCCTGACCCATTTAATTATAGAGAAATCCACAGATCTAGATCCATATCCCCGTTTCCAAATATCCTATCTTGCTCTATTGGTTTCCCTGTAGCCAGAAATTCATTGATTGTGTTCTATAGCTGGGTGACATCACACATTTAAATTAGTGTGAAGACAGTGAAAAACAGAGTGAGCTAACGCCAGTATGTGAGGAGACGACAGAACACAAATGACAATGCTCACCGTTCACTTCTACTTTGCTTGGAGCTGTAGAGAGATCACAATACAATCTTGGAGGATAGACCAGAGCAAGTTTTATCGTTACACCTAGTTTTGTTTTGATTTGATTTTAAATAGACAATTGTTTAAGACTCAGGTGTCCTCTAGAGACAGCCAGGAATCTGCATTAATAAAATTTCTTAGAGTTCCACTGTGGGCTTGAGGACAACTGTCATATAGACTCCAGCCATTGCACACAAACACTTTGACTGGGCCAGAGTGCTGGAAGAAATTGCTGTTCATATACAAACCCTCCACTTACAACTGTGTTATATGCTCTGCACATGCATTTTCAAGATCATGACTGTTCCCCCAACACCAGGGCTTCCTTCATGGAAGACAAAAGCAGGGTAATCCCTCAAAAAAAAAAAAAAAAGCAGTAAGTGAAAATCAAACCAAAGCTAAAATCTAACCAGATTGACTCCTCTTCAATTCCAGGGTGCCCTCAAGCTCACCCCAGACTCCTCCTAGAGCCCTGGTTCTCCCTCGTGATGAAGACCTGGATAGTAGCTGACCCACACAGGCCAGGTCCTACCTGGAAGTGTGAGAGCCATCGATGTAGACTATCCCCCTGCAATCAATAAATACTTGCCAGTGGCTTCTGTTGTCAGGGTGGTTTTGTCCAGCATGGGAGTCACTCTGCCTCTGGCAGGCCTAGGATACAGACACAGACACACCGGTGGGGCTCAGTAATCTCTGAGCCAACCTGGACAAGTCTTTGTTATATGGAAACTTCATGGTCACAGAAGGATAGTCGCCATGGTTGGGATCACCTCCCTTTTGGATGTCTTTTGAGTGGGGGACACCCACTATGTTGATCTTTTTGGCAGGTGGGTCATATGCTCTCTGAACTGTGTGGTTCTGGAGACAGACAAACAGGATGTGGCTTCCCCTAGGTGGGCCTCTTTGCCCTTCCCCGTCAAGTGGGAAGAATCATGGTTCTCACCTTGCAGAGCTGAGGTGAAGATGAAATGAAGTACCCATTAGGCACTCAGCCAGTGGCACCATGGCATCACAGGCACTTGTCACCTGACCTCAGGGAACACTTTATCACCAAGGCCTTTCCTACTCAGGCCTGTATGAGGGCCATTGTCTCCATGGCTTCCCTGAAGCCCCAGGGTTCTAGGACAAGACAATAGGCCTCTGTTTTTTAGGCCTGGGTTGGGTTATGCCCACACTCAACCACAGCTTTCAATCACACAAGAGCCCTTATGTGAAGACAGGGATAGTCTGTCTGTATGGGAAGGGACAGTACTCAGTGTCAGAACACAATCTCTGTCAGACCTCTGGTCTGTAGTGCCCACCAGTTCCCCATAAGGCAGGATCATCCAGATTTGAGTGGGGAAACATGAAGAACTTTCCCTAATACAGCTATGGCCAAGGCTCTCCAGGTCCATCATCCCCTGGGGCCTTTTTGGGTGGCTGATGAAGAAGTCCAGGATCCTTACTCCATGGGCAAGGAACAGCTCTGAGGCTCAAGCTCTCCTGTGGCTCCCAGCCCTCCCACAGGAAGGAGCTTGGGTGCCCTAAGTAGCTGGTCACATCCCACTCACCACAGTTGTGCAAGTCATCGCCTAGATACATGCCACTCAAATATGGGTATCAGCCTACTGCTGGGAACCCCAAACCAAGACCACATATTACTCCATGTGGGTAACACTAGAGGGATCTTAGAGATGACTAATCACCTACCATCCCCACAGCCTATGGTAAGACTCTACCCTCACCTAAGTGACAAACTGGGGCTCTGGTAAGTCATCACCACCACCAATTAGCAGCTAGCAGCAATTCACCGCCTGCTCTTCTAGGCTCCTCATCACCACCCCTTTTGCCTTCCAAGGGAAAGTAGACTACTGCTCCTGTGCTGGCCCGCAATGACAAGACCCTGAAACTGCCTTCCCTGACTAGAGAAAGGAAGCCCTAGAGGTACCAGTTCCCAGATCCCACAGGCAGGGCTCTGAGCCTCTGTACCCTTCCTTAACAGAGAGAAAACTCCTTCTCTTCAATCTGAGTCTTAGAAATAGCAAAGAGAAAGTTACAGGTGATATCCTACATATTGTCCTTTAGGGACACCCATCTATAATCCCAGCTCCTTCGAAGGCTGAGGCAGGAGGATTACTAGTTGGAGACCAGCCTGGGCAACATCACAAGACCATGTTTCAAGAAGACCCATGTCTTGGGCCAGTGGTAAAGAGCACTTGGCTGTTCCTCTAAAGGATCTGGGTTCAATTCCCAGAGCCCATGTCAAGGGTTACATCCATCTATAACTCTAGTGCAGGGGAGTCCAAAGCCTTCTTTCCAGCCTCTGTGTATACCAAGCACACATATGAGTATATAAGACATAAAGACAGGCAAAATGTCCATACACATTAAATAAAATTTTTAAAAAAGACCCCACTCTCTGGGCTGGAGATGTGGACCAGAGATTAAGAGTGTTTACTGTTCTTAAGGAGGACCCAGTACCTACATCAGGCAGCTCACGACCACCCGTAACTACAATTTCAGGGAATCTGGTGCCCTCCGGCTGCCGAGGCACACGCATACATGTGGCTCACATATACTCATGCAGACATACACACTTACACATAAATGTTTTTTTTAATCTTAAATAAAAGAGCCTAGTCTTCTCCAAAATATTCCACCAAATCATGTGAACATTTGCTACCAGTCTGTGCTGTTTGCTGAAGTTAGGTGTTCAGAACTAGCCAAGGTGAGCCTTACACTTCCTGGGTGTCTGCTGTTTTGGGCTCCGTCTTCCACCAGTTCCCAGCCCTGAGTCTCCAGGTGAGAGTTGGAACTCATGGAGGAAAGGGTGGAGAGGGAAGGGTAGAAATAATACAATGATATTATAATCTCAAAGAACTACGTTTAAAATAAAAAGAAAGGAAAATTGGAGCTAGCGCTTGCCCTGCTTGTGCCCTGAGTTGTCGAAGAGAAAATTATGTAGAAAATCCCAAGCCAACTGGAGATAGTCCTGTCTGCCCTGGGGTGGCCACACCACCCAATAACGAAGGAGCTGTGCTCACCTAGCTAGATGCATTCAGGAGCAGGGGAGAGTGGGGAAGAGTCCTCGAAAGGCAGGACATCTGCACAAATAGGTGGCAAAGAACTCAGGCCTGAAACTGCTGTGGTAGAACCACCAAAACTCGGTGCCCTTTCTGGGCCCTGACATCAAATCCCAGCTTTTCCTGGGCATGCTACCTGACCTTGATGGAGTCACTTAGCAGTCGGCATCTTGGCTCCCTTATGTATAGAATGTAAATAGTTGTAACAGCTTGTTAACCCTTCCTGTGCACTGGGCCCTGTGCTCACGTTGTTTGAGTTGTCACAGTTGTCACAGTGACCTTCACCATCCCCCCAAAGCCATATACCTATGCTTATCATATTCTGAGTGAGGCTTAGAAGGAAATGAAAATGGCTTATTCTCCATTACTCAGCTTCTACACGGTCAGAGCAACCATTCCAGGGCCTGCCTGTCTGTAATGTTGGTGACCACATCTGGGCAGAAATGAGATGCAAGTCTAGGTGACGTACATACGAAAGGCATGGGAATAGCAGGCAGTGACAAGGTAGCCACAGACACTGCCGGCCTCATCTTTGCCCTTCAACTGCTACGCACACATCCATACTACACACACGCATGCACACGCATGCACATGCATGCACACACGCATCCTCACCCCCTTGGGTTCCGTGCCAGTCCCTTCTTGCATTAGCAGCCTCTGCACCCCTCACAAGAGCTGAAGCTGTGCCAAGGAAAAGGGCCCATGCCCGGCCCACTTCCTCCTTGGGGTCTGGAGGCCATGTTCTGAGCTTGTCCCTCCTGCCCAACCCCCACCCCAGTACCAGGCTTTATCAGTTTTGGCCAAAAGCCCCTGGCTACGCAGGGCCAAGAGGAGTGATTCTTCCCCCGGAAGAACTCTAGAGTGTGCCAAGCCCTGGCCAGGGGCCTTGACATCCCATCACCTGCCCACCCCTCACTCCAGAGCTTGGCTTATAAGAGCAGTCCTTTAAGAAAGCTGGTGACACCATCCTGAGAGATTCTAGAAGGTCCCATTCAGAGAGTGGTAAGGACAAAAATGACAGTGCCCGCATACTCAGGCTGTGCCCTGTCTTCACATGGTGAAATAAAGCAGAGGTTGTTGGCATCCAGTCATGCTGGGTTCAGATCCAAGCTCTGCCATTTACTGTGTTACCATGAGTGAGTCTGGCCCAGAGCAGGACTGCTAGAACATAAGAAGATGGATATGGGAGTACAGAGCGGGGGACACAGGGCTGCAGGTCCCTGTAGAAGACAAAAGCTCTCACTTTCATGGCCACAGGTCCTAACAGGAGAATGTTGCTGCCGTGGACACTACTGCTGTGCTGGGGGCTGCTGCACCAAGCCCGAGGGATGACCCATAGTCCTCTCTTCCTGAGGATCAGCTGGAGCCAGCTGGAAACAGGTGAGCCTCGAGGAATGAGACTGGAGAGGCATGACCTCCAAGAAGGCAGAGCCGGGAACAGCTCTCTGGGCTTCTCCCGCTCTGACCTCCCACTTACTGGTCATCCATGCAGCCCTTGTCCCTCCTCTATTCTAACACTTGCATGGCTCCTACTTGTCATGCATAGTCCTTACCCTGACATTCAAAGCCCCAGACCTGCAGTGTCTTCCCCGCCACCTTCCGTGTCCACCACATAGAGGTCATGGCTGCCTCCTGGACTGGTGTGGGCCCTTCTCCCTTTTTCTCCTTCTCAAGGTAGTGTGCTCTGACTGGGCCTGGAAGACAAAGCCCTCGGCTCCTCTCCTGCAGAAACCTCTTCTGATATCCCTGTAGCAGTTATGTCTCTCCTTCTGGGCTCCCACAGCCCTCTGGTGAAACCCCAATGGTCTTGTCCAGATAGAGCACCTGCCAACCTGTCTGTCTGTCTGTCTACTGTTCTGTCTGCCTCTTGTCTGTGAGGTACTTGTCCCAACTCAAAGAGCTGGTTTGCAAATTCACCACACTCATAACCTTGAAGCCTTTGATAGCTATTGCTCTCTGAGACCCTTTCATAATGGGATTGTTCTCTTCCTTGAGATGTCTGTCCCAAGACTCTTCCTCCTCCTCAGAGCAGCCCTCCCTGACCATCATGTCCAAAGCAGATGCTCCTCACTTGTCCTGCTTTGACTCAGCCCTGTTACATTTTCTTTGTAACAAAACATAAGTTACTTGCTCACCTGAGTACTAGTTTGTCTTTCACCCTGACTAGCATGTCAACTCCAGGGCAGCAGGAGCCATGCTGCTCCCTGAGCCGAGCAGACTAAAACTTGCCATCTGAGCTTGGTAGCAAGGTGAGACTGAGCCAGGAGAATGACTTGAGCCCAGGAGTTTGAGACCAGTCTGGGCAATACAGTGAAACCTGAGCTCTAGTCTCCTCACAAAAACTTGTTGCTGAATGGCTATCTTATCAGCCAGCTGGTCACAGGTGCCAGTGGATGTTTGCTGGATGGCTGAATACACCCTGAGGAGCTGCTCTGTCCCCAGATATTTCAGATCTATTCACAGACCACCAGGTCCTGAAGGATATGATCAGGATGCCTGTGACTGGATCCCCGAGTGAGGGTGTGTCTATCCTGGACCCCCTGCCCTTCGTCAGAAAAGAGTTTGTTGGGAAGAAGAATGGGCTGGACCTGTCACTCGTGGGGGACCTGCTGTCTGGGAAAGCCATGCCTGAGCTGAAGAAGCTACTAGAGACAGCTGGGTGAGTGGCTAGAGAAGCAGCATCTGCCTCTCTTCTCCCTCGGGAGGCTTTTCCCTGTCAGGTAGAACAGAGATGGGTAGGCAATCGGGGTCCACAGCATCTCCTCAGCCTCAAAGGCATGAAGCAGGTTTCCTCATACTGTGTGGCTTCCTTTCCAGACCTCCCCAAATACCCCTAGGAAGGAAGCAAGGGCTACACCAAAGTGGGTTGGCAGTGTAGCCTCCTCTGTGGTTCCCCATGCTTTACATTTGAATAACATGAATTTTCCTCAAAACCCAGGTTTCCCAATTGTATGCGTTTTCCAGGGCAGCCACACTAAAGTGTTTAGAGCCAAGTGGTGTCCCTTTGGAAGATGAAGGCCAGTTGAAGCATGACTCAACTCTTGCTCCTGGCATCTACCAGAAATCACTGGTGCTGGACCAGAAGCCTGATACTGCCATCTCACAGGGCATCCTCTCTGGGTCCAAATTCCATTCCTGTAAGAACACAGCCACGTTGTGTTATAGTCTAAGCTACTCTAGTATGACTTCATCCTTACTAGTCATGCGGGCAGTCAGTGTCTTTCTAAATAAGGTCACATTCTAGAGTACTAGGGGCCAGAACCTCAGCTTAAACTTGGAGGCAGTGCAACCCATAATTCTGATTGTCCTTAAAAAATGAAAATCTTGCCACACCGGTCCTGACCTTCGACATGCCAAATGTTAGTGTCAGGTCTATAGTCCCTAGCTAGTCCCCAGATGCCCCACAGTGCTGTCTGTTCAGCCCTGAAAGCCCTGGGTTAGAGCCTCCCAGCAGAACAAGAACCTGCCTAAATGAATGGTACTGATTTTAATTGGGGGCACACCTCCCTCAAGGTGACCTGCATAGCCACAGGCTCTGCCCTCGTGAATGAGTCCCTCCCCAATGTGATCAAGGAAAGACCCATAGGTCCTAAGATCCCAAGCTCAAAAAGGGATTTTTTCTGATGGGTATGAAATGGAATGAGAAGTTATGAAACTATAGTGTGGGGAGAACCACCCAGTGAGACTTGGGAGACAGCATAGGCTAATACTACCCCAGTCATGCCAAGTGTTGGTGCTGTCCACTGATTTCCCCACCCCATGGCTACAAGCCTCTCCTATGCAAGGACATGGCTTGGAAGGGACAAAGGAAAATGCCACATGGTCTGATCCTAAAAATATCCTTCAGGGTGAGCAAGAAGTTCCATCCTTAGCTACATAGGAGGTGTGAGACTAACCCAGGCTGTATGAGACCCTGCTTTGAAACAAACAGGGGGAAAAATCCCCTCTAGAAGGCTCCACTCTGGTGGCCAGGTTTGCCCTGTGATAGAATGTGTTGCTGCCGACTCTGTGGCTCCAGTTGGATCACCAGGCAACACTGGTGCCCATAGTGTAGCCTTGACCCCTCTGAGCCCAGGGATGGGAGGCACCTGAAACCTGGAAAGGGAGTACAATGTTTGAGGATGCTCGGCAGAGACCACATAGGTCCTCCATGGATGGCAGAGGGGTTGCCAAGACTCTTACTTCTCCGTGTTCTTTTCTTCTGGGTTTTCTTTTGAGAAGCTCAAGGAGCCTCATTCCCTAGACCTGGGGATAAACTCCGGGATCCCATGTATGTTAGACAAGGCTTCTTTCTCCAATTGAGCCACAGCCTCAGCCCCTGAGGCCTGTACTTGGGTTCAGATGGCCATGTGTGCATAGACTTAAGCCACGGTTCCTGGTTTTTTAGAGGCTGACCCAGAGAAGGATAAGATCCTCAAGGCTTAGAGACGAAAAGCTGAGTTCTGTGATCTCTGGCAGGTCAGAGGGCAAGGACAGGCTATCCCAAAGCCATCTCCACTTCTCCTGGCATCAGCTCCCATTCTAGACACTCCAGACACACATGGAGTCAAACATCTCACCCCCATGTCTCCCATAGGTTGGTCATAGAAGATGCCAAGGGACCGGAAGTCACCCTGGAAATTCTAAGTGACAGCCTGCTGCAGATCACACTGCGCTGCAAACTGTACCTCTCACTCCTGGAGTAAGTACCCATGGTACTTCCTCCCCACATGCTGCCAGGAAGCAAGACTGACGAGGATCACAAGTCCTTTCCACTTGGGAACATTTCAAAGACTGATTTATGGGGAAACTGAGGCATAGAATGGGGAAGAGTCCTGCCCAAGATCATATAGTGAGTCTGCACTGAGGGCTCCTGCCCATGCTATCTGTCATGTGGGTACACTGGCACTAATGGGGAAGTCTGGAAAGAGTCTGGAATTCCTAGGCTGGGCAGTTGAAGCAAGAGTATCTGTTCCCTGGGCACGAGTCTATAACCAGGTGTAATTCCAGTTCCCTACTAGAGTGAGCCAAGTGTCCACTGGCACAGCTCTGAACTGTGAGTGGTTGTACATGAGGCCACCTGCAATAGCAGTGATACAGACCCATGTTGGTTGGGCAGTAGGGAGAGTCGCAATGCCCTTTGAGAATATGTCAGCTCCTGCCTTTCTTGTGAACATTTTCCCTGGAATGCATCTGATCTCATCCAACATTGGAAGCTAAGCAGGACCATAGTTAGTGCTTGCATGAGAGATTAAGCCCAAGGAAATACTATGACAGAGTCAAGGGGCCTGAGAAATGGGTCTCTGCTCCCAGAGGAATGTATTATTGCCTTGGTTAGGATAGTGTGGCAATAGTAAGATTCATGACCCATGCATCTCGGCAATCAGGAGAGCGTGTGTCCCATCTCAAGGTCATACTCAGTGGGGTTGTCTGTTGCCCTGTGAGGACACTGGTTCGGTGCTGCCCAGGCTGCCAGAAGATTCCATATTTTAAAGCACTCTCCTAGTTTCTAATGCAAGCCTGCCGGCAGCAGCAACAACCAGCTCACAACTTCTGGTCTCAACCTCAGAGTCTCTGGGAACCTGGCCAGACATACTGTCCCTACAGGATCCTGTGGATAAAAGCCATCAAGAACATACGCATTGGAGTACGGCTGGAACAGATAGGGAACAAGACCCAAGTGGCCTTTGAGGAGTGCCATACACCACCTGGAAGCCTGAACATTGAGATCCTGAATCAGTGAGTACCTGGTGCTTCTGAGCCTCCCCTTGGTGTGGTAGGTGGTGGCTCTTCCTGTAGCACTGGCCCCGCACTTTCTGTAGTGGTCCTTCTCTGAAACCCAGGGCAGGGGCTGCCTCTCCTTTAAAACCACAGACTGTGCACGCCACCTGTCAGCCTCTCCTGCCTCCCCAGTGAAGGTCATCGTTAAGTCTCAACCTCTGCTTAGCTACTCCACACAGTGGGTCCTGACCAGGTCCTGACTTCTGGCAGCCTCGGTGGCATTGCTTACAATCCCCAGCCCACATGGAGTGGTCCTGGGGAGGAGATGTACTAACCCACTTAGAACCTGACACCCAAGGGAATCTAGAATCCATCTATTTATGCGACCCCAAACCTCCAGGAAGCAGGACATGATCTCTCCATTGCCAGTGGGGCCACTTCCTGCTTGAAAATCCCAATGACCCTTCATGAAGCAGAGAATAGGAATCAGGACATGATGCAGAAAATTGGAGAGAAAACACATGGAGGGGAAAACGGGGGGAAGAAGAAGAAAAGGGAGAGAGGGTGGGAATGCCAGGGAAGAAAAGGTAGTCACTGTGGGCATTCCTGCTGCCCTGCCTCAGTAGTGCTCAGCCCCTGCTTCTCTGCCCGCACCTCTGGTGCACAGCATGGCCGACCCTACCTTGTCATCCCTCCCCTAGAACAGACACCCTGCTGCCAAACCAGCTGCTGAAACTGGTGACTGAGATCCTGGAGGAGTCACTGCCGTTCCTCCTCCAGAAGATAGTGAGTCACCAGGGGAAAGGGCGTGGCCCCCACGAGAGCCCCTCTACTTCAGCCCCATGCCAGCAGGACACCCCTCTTCCCTTCCCTCTAGGTGTGCCCTGTGACCACAAACCTGCTCAACTTCCTGCTGGAAGACCTGCTATACATCACTCTCCGTATGTTGCTGCTGGTCAACTGTCCCTTGTCACATGCCAGGCACTGGCTGTAGGAATATACCCAGAGGCAGGGCAGTCTTACCTACAGGGAGGATACTTTCTAATGGGGAAAAAGAGTAGACAACATAGCTTGTAAACCTTCATATATCACTTTCCCTCTGAGCCTCAGTTTCCTTATCTGTTAAACAGGATCAATGGAAGGCCTGTAGATAAGGCCTGGTAGGATAATACTAACAACCTGGCACAAAGCCAGCATGCAATAAATGTCCCTTGTCCTAGAGGGCATGTGCTCAGCCATCAAGGAACTTAAGGCTGAGCAGAGGAGAAAGAATTTCTCCCTGCCCCCAACGGCATCCTCTCCACCTGTAACTTTGGCTGAGTTAGGTTTCATTTCTGCACCATAGCTCCAGTCATCTCGGGTCCCAATGATTTCCAGTACTATTTGACCAGCACCGAGTTCACAGAGGAAGCCATCCTGATGAGAGTGCAGGTGGGCAACCCTTGGCTGTCATGGGCCCTTGGAGAACCGGCTGGGAGTGGACAGGCAAAGAGAAAAGGAGCCGGGGTTCCATAGGCTGGGGAGTGAGGCAGGAAAGGAAGACAGGAAGGCAAGGAATGAGAAAAGAGAATGGTCAGCAAAAGAGGAAAGGGAAAAGGGAGGCCCCAGGCTGCCAGCCAGCAAGTGAGTCAGACCCAGCAGGAAAGCAGCTGAGGCACCTCCCAGTTGGGGAAACTGAGGACAGAACGGCTGAGGACTGCCCAACTCCTGTCCACTGCTCCTTAAGGTCTCTCTGTAATGGGAGGTAGGAGGGACAGAGGGCCCAGGAGGGACAGGATTCACAGAATGGAATGGAGCTTGATGGGGGCCAGGAAGCCAGGTTAGGGATTCAGCTCTACCTCTTCTCGTGTGGTATTTGAGTGAGTGACATCACGCCTCTGGGCCTCCGTTTCCTCGTGATCAGATAGTGACCATAATGGCTTCCTTCTGGTGATGCTGTTGGCAGATTCAAAGGAAACTGTGCCTGCTGTGGTCAGCAAGGTGAGCTGTGACCAGGTGTCGACCAGGTCCCCACTGACCATCTTTCTTCCATCATTTCTCTGAAGCTTGTGACTCCCTGTGGCCCACCCCAGCGGGCCTCAAGGCCACAGCATATGGCTCCCCCACCTCTCCCGGGATTAGCCCAGGACAGCAAGGCAGATTTTGCCTTTTGGATAGAACTCTACAATGACATCCTGTCCTGTCTGTACACTAGCCAGGAGATCTTCGTGGAGCCCCAAGACTCCTCGGGAAGTGGGGGGGAGGGACAGAATGTTTCTGCCCTGTTTCTTACATGAAAAAGCCAAGGCCCCAGTAGCAAAAGTCACTTCCCCACTCTGGACTCGACCAGTCTAGCCTGACTAGCTCCTATTTATCCTTCAGAACCCTTCACAGAAGCCCCTTTATCTGAGAAGAGGAACTCTCACACACCTGTATTCTCCTCGTAACACACACCCATTCTTACACAACAGATACTCACGAAAAGTCTCCTGTGGGCTGGCCCTATGAACACAGGTCCCCTAGCATGTACAGATCAGAGTCTCATAGGGGAATAGAAAACTGAACAAGAAAATGGTGTGGTATGTGAAAGGTTTGGGGGTAGGTGTTCAAGAGGACACTCAGATGGATTACTGGGGAGTAAGGAGTTTAGTAGACAAGTTTTAACACCACAGACAGACAGACAGACAGACAATGAACAACAACATGGCAGTCTCTGAAGACAGGCTCAGCGCTTTCCTGGCAAAGATGGGATCTGAGGATGGGGAGGTTTCACAGCACAAGCCTGCAACCAGACCCTCTGATCTCCAGACAGGAGGTAGGGTAGGGGTGGGGAGCAGGGTTGAGGGTGTGAGGACTTGGATGTTCTCACTTTCCAGGGGAGAATCTGTTAGCTAAGGACTCATAGGCAACGTCTCAGAAGGTGCCTGCCAGGATCTTTGAGGGGAAGCCACTGTAAATAAAGTGTGTGGCCTGGCAGAGGCCAGGTTCTAACAGTACATTCTTACAATAACTAGCCAGCTTTGCTTAAAGCAATCAGGGCAGCCAGAAGGCCAGCTGTATACTGTCTCTAGGGAAGGCATACCTGAGGCTGGCCTCTGTCTGCAGTGGTGAAGAGGCACACACAGGACTGGTGGGAACAATGAGCAAGGCCACCCATATCACTGCTCAAAAGCCTGCAGCAGCTTCTCCCTATCCCAGAGTAAAAGCCAGGCTCCTCTGTGTGGGTCTGGGCAATTTGATCCCTGGCCTCTCTCCAGCTCTGTCTCTTTTCTCCCTGCTTTCTAGCCATGCAGGCTGCACTGATTCCCAACTGATTGCACATACTGGACTCTCTGCCTGGAACATTCTTCTCTCATTGGTAGTCTCAGTATGAATGTCATTGCCTCAAAGTGCCCCCTCAAGACTGCTACATCTAAAGATCTAAGAAAATGTACACTCTCTCTCTCTTTCTCTCTCTCTCTCTCTCTCTCTCTCTCTCTCTCTCTCTCTCTCTCTCTCTCTCTCTTTCCCTCCCTTCCTCCCTCCCTCCTCCCTTTCCCTTACTCTTTCAAAACACTGATCTCATTCTAACTTTATATATAGTTACACATGTATATGAGATTATATGCATGTGTGTGTAGGTTGAGCATCTGTAACTCAGATCTGAAATTCAAAATGCTTCAAAATCTGAAATTGCTTTCAAGTGCCCACATGACACCACAAGTGAGACATGCCACACCCAGAAACTTTGATCATACAAAGAAAGTTATTTTAAATAGTTACACTACACAAATGAGTACCCAGACTGGGGAAGTGGACTGCTCAAGGTCATCCACAAATGGAATTGACTATAGATGACGTCCACTGTCTCCCACCACTCGTCCCTGTATCCCACACAAGTGTGACAGCTCTGAGACAGAATTGAACCCTACATATGAAGAAACTCTTAACACTGGTGGCCAGGAACACACATCTGCAGGGGTTTAGAGCCTCATTGCTACATAGTAAAAATCAAATTGATTCATGGCCCATCACTAAGCACTAAACTTACTGAGACTGCAGGCAGTGGAAACTAAGACGGTTTGTAAGAACAAGATTGCTCTATAGGTCCTGGCACTGAGTGACACTAACAAGGCATAGGGCAATGTGGCCAGAATGCTTCTCTCTGGTCATGGTTGTATGTGAGCAGAAAAAGTCCATCTGGATATACTTCAAAAAGTCAACAATAGTTACCTCAGAGAATTGTATTTAGAGAAAAAGGAAAAGATACATTGGGTGAATTTTACTTCAGACATAGTTTTCTCTATGATGATGTGTGATTTGGAGGGAGGGAAAAACGATGGGTCAGGGATCCACTGTAGCTCAGTGGTCAAGAATGAACTCAGCTTGTGTGAGGCCATGAGTTCAATCCCAATACCTCCCTGAAAATCAATAGAGCATAGATGGATGGGTAGGAGTATGATAAAGCAAAGGCAGGATTGTCAATAGAAGACCATATCAAGCATGCAAATGTTCTCTATGACACTCTCTCCACTTCACTGTGTTAACAGCATTTTTCATGAGGCTGTGGGTGTAGTTCAGTGAGTAGAGTGTTTGCCTAGCTTACATGAAGCCCTGGCTTTGATCTCAGGCATTGTGTACACCTGTAATCCCAGCACTTGTGGGGAGGATCAGGAATTCAGCTACACAGTGAGTTTGAGGTAAGACTGGTACATGACACATGAGACCCTGACTCAAAAAAATTAATAAAATGTTAGGATAAAAATTATCAAAACCACAGAAAGTTAGCCTTTCCAGTGCATCCAGGAAAGGCAGCTGTCTCCCCGAGCCCCCCCCCCCCCGTCTGCTCAGAACACACCTGCAGGACTGCACAGCTGACTTGGTCTTTACCTTTCTAGGAAACTGGCCTCTGGGAGCTGTTGTCCCAGAGTGCCCCGACGCCCCAGCCAGAGGTAGGTATGGTGCCTGCCCCTCCTCCAGCACCCTGGACTAGGCAGGCTGGACCTAAAGATTTCATGGACATGTTCTATTTTTCTGCTGTGAACTTCAGAAGTCACTGCACCCCGTTTACAGTGTCAGGGCTGTAAAACAAGAGGAAGCAGTCAAGACAGTGACTGTGGCTATGGGCTGTCATTGTCCACCACTGAGCATGTCCCACCCTGCTAAAACTCACCTAGATAACAGGGCTCAACAAGGCTCAACAAGGTGAAGGCAGCACTGCTGAGTAAATGGAAGAACTAGATTTGAACCCAGTCCCTGCTCAAATCTGAACTCATTGTGACCTCTCCGGAAAACTTTCTGAGTTCACCAGATAGGCAAACAATTACAGCAGAGATGTAGCATTGTAGGTGGTAATGTCTCTGAGCACAGCAGATCAGTTAGTTTGTTTAATCCACACGACTTTATGGAGTAGGTACAGTTCTTTCCTTTACTTTACAAGGATGAAAATGTAAAGCACAGAGGGGTTAAGAATCTTGTTTCAGGCTACACAGCTCACAGAGGTAGATCCAGGACTTTAACTCCCCAAAATCAGCACTGTGTGTGTCCAGGACAGGGAGGATGGGATCTCACCTCATAAAAGTTCAGAGGAGCCAAGTAACTTCCCCTAAGCCACACAGCAAGAAGTTGTAGGGCTAGAAGAGAAATCCAGTCCCCCTGACTCGTAAGAGAATCTTGTTCCCACCCTTCCAAGCCAGGGCCAGGGAAAGCCATCTCCTAAGCCTCCCTCTACCTCCCCTGCTTTAACTTCATTCAGGTTCATAATCTGACCAGAGGGAGCCTGGGACTGATCATCAGCACCCCAGATCCCCCTGCTGTCCACCTTGATGGCTTCAGGGCCACAGTCACCCAGCAGGGCTTACTGATGCTGCAAGGGACCAACAATGTCTCCTCCGGTGCAGTTGTCTGGGTGAGTGAAACTGCATGGATTTGATTCCCAGTCTGCAGACTGAGGACAGGGAGATCGATCGGATGGCTGTGACCAAGCCTACCACCATCTCCTAACAGTTCTACGTGTGGGCATCTGTGCCTCTGCTAAGACATTCACATACTAGCTTCTCTACTCACTAAGGACCTCCTCAGTCATGAAGACAATTCGGCTCCAGACCCTCCTGTAGGGTGCAGTTAGGGCTTTCAAATGGCTCCCCTAGGGACGGCTGAGTCACAAAGCAACCATACAAATCATGGGGAGAATTCTGGGAAATGTAGCTCCCTCCCCAAATTCCAATGGCTCAATTCTGAATTCCAGGCCTCAAAATTGGAAAGTGCCTCAGATGATAAAGGAGAAGTGTCACTCTGTCACAGGTGCACTGGGTGGCATCCTAAAGACGAAACAGGGTCCTTGGATCTGAGATATCATTGTATGACCAAGAAGTAGCTATCCCTCACTGGTAGTGAAGAGCCCTGAACCTGTATGTATGGGTTAGAGCCTATCTACACTCCCACAAAACCAAGGGGAGCCAGCTGTGATCGTGACCACTATAATCCCAGCTTCTTGAGAAGCCGAGGCAGAGGGAATCACTTGAGTCTGAGACCAGCTTGGGCAACATAGCAAGAATCCATTTTAAATCAGTAATAATAATAATAATAATAATAATAATAATGTCAATTAGACCTCTTGCTCAGTGGTAGAGCCCTCGCCTAGTATGAGGCCCTGGGTTCATTCCAAAATGTATACAGGTAAGGACCCTGCTGGCTTCCAAAAATGATGATTCCGGGACCAAGACCTTTCTATTGAGCCTGCCTCAGGTTCAGCCCTGGCCTCCCCTGCCTCCCCGGAGTGGCCAGCCCCATCAGTGTCCCCTCCACCAACGAGGCTATATAGGCATAGTTTGGGGAAAACAGTGACATGGGTACAGAGTGAGGACCATGGGACAGAACACAAGTTCATGGGGCTGGGACAGGACTGAGGGGTGGGGGTGGTGCAGTAGGGGGTGGGGTGGGGAGCTCTGTAGGAAATGGCTCTGACTCTGCTCAGCCTGTCTGCTTTCAATCCAACTCAGCAACTCCTCTCCAAAGCTGTGTTTTCCTCAAGAAGTCAGAAACTAAAACTCCAGTTCATGCCACACGGGTAATGGGTTTGATTTGGGAAATTAAGACAGCTGGGAGTGGGGGGATGAGGAAAAGGGGGTGGTTAGAGTTGACAGCCCCCTGCTGTGCCTAGGCAAGGGCAGGTACTTGGCCCCCCAGCTCACTCACTGACTTACTCTCTTTCTTCTGGCAGCGCTGTGGTCACCTTGGGTCCCTATCCCACCATCATTGAGAAGCAGGTGAGTCCCTTTCTTCAGCCTTGTGTCCTAAAGAATCCATAAATGCACAGTGTAAATAGTCCCAAGTCACTGGTATAGGATCAAAAGCCTGAGTCATACTGTCCCTAATCTCATCTCACCCTGGAGCCCCCACTCCTACTTGAGTAGGGTGTGGCCTCTGCGGCTCCAGCTTATCTGTTTTTTTCTGTCATATATAACAAATATTGAGTACCTACTATGTGCCTAGCCTTGCCTTAGGTACACAGATGAGTCAGGTATCAACACAAAGATCCCCACCCCTCACATGCTAGCAGACATAAGCCCAGAGAAGCCTCAGCAAAACAAATTATATAGCAGAGTCAGATGATAGCACCATGAAGAGAGAAGAGGGGTCAGTGAGGGGGGTCAGTTACATTAGAAAGAAGTCTGGGGGCTGGAAAAAATGGCTCAGAGGTTAAGAGCACTACCTGTTCTTCCAAAGGACCCACGAGAAAGCTCACAACTGTAAATCCAGTTCTGGGGACCCAACATCCTCACACAGACATACAGGCAGGCAAAACACCAATGCACGTAAAATAAAAATAAATGAATCATTTTAAAAGGAGTCTGGGAGATGTATTGAGGTGAGCTTTTAAGCCAAGACTCAAAGTAGCAGTGGGGAAACTGGAGACAGTAGGAAGAGGTGAACAAAGACCCAAGACTAAATGTGCCCCATGGGTTCAGGAAAGAGCCAAGGCTTTGGAGCAGAGAGCAGGATATCAGAGGGGCAGGGCAGGTCATACTAGGGTGACTTTTCCTCAGACTGAGACAGTGTGAGCAGAGTAGAAGCAGCACCAAGAGAAGGCATTGGCACCCACAGCAGGGTGTAGCCAGCAGAGGGTGGATGAGGTTCCCAGGAGGTGGTGGTGGCTGAGCACACAAGAGTCAGGGACTGTCATTTTTGAAGGTGGTCCTAGCCAACAGGATTCCCAGATGGGTCAGAGAAGGGAAGGGAAGTAGGGAGTCATGTGAGATGGGGCAAGCCTTATTTTAAGAGCCAATCTTGTACTCCAGGCTAAACATGGGGCTGCAGGAAGCTGGGCAACATGGCTGAACCTACTGGCCTTCAGTCCCTGAGCCCAAGCCACTGCTGATGCAACCTGCACCTCTCCCCCAAGGGTTGATTCTGCTTGGGAAGAAAGGTGCCACAGTAAGCCCCCTCCCCACAGCCCACCCACCCTCTCTGTAGGCCTGTGTGTCATGGACTCAAACCGTAAAAGAGAAGAGTCACAGGGAGTTGGGCCTGAGTGAGTATTTGAACCAAGAAACACTGTAGGGAGAGTTCACTGGGACTGGAACCCAGGCCTGCCCTATAGAATATTATGGTCCTTGTCACATGATTTTCACTAGCTTAGATCTGGGTCAAAGGCACTAAGACTCTTTTCTCCAGTAAGGAATCTCCTCTGTGACATATCACAGGGCACCCATGAGACCAGAGTGACAATTTATACACTGTATAAACTACCCACACCATGGACGTGTAAAACTATGTGTGTAGTTATAGCAGCCTCCCACTAGACAAAAAACATCTGCAAGAGTCAGGATAGCCCTGATCAAGACCCCCTTGCACACTCCAAGGGATGGGAGGCTTGCTGTTTCAATGTGTCCCACTGTCAGCAGTTCTCAATACTGAAAGTATATCTCTCACTGACTGAAGTTGGTCCCTGTGAAGTTGTATCCTGGACTCCTATAGACCCATCCATTTCCTTCCCTTCAGAGCTGGTACCTTACTGGTGGGGGGTGGTCCTTTTTGAGCCCATCAGTGTTCCTCTGACCCTTACTAATCTGACCCAAAGCCTCCAAAGTCCCTCAAAAGTGTCATGTGGACAGATGTGGTGGCATCTGTAATCCCAGCACCAGAGAAGTTAAGGCAGGAGAATAGTAGGTTCAAAGCCAACCTAGCTCACATAGGAATACGTTGGGTATTTTTAAAGGTATTTTTAAGGTGATATCTGCAGAACTTCTCTAAAATCTGTGTGGTATCTGTACAACAGAGTCACCCAATCCTGGGTTGGAATGTGCCAAGCTGGAGAAACTGAACTGTATGTTATTTTCCGTTGCAGGAAGGGCATCTGAAGGCCTTGCTCTTGGAGGTCCTGAAGAGGCGGTTCTTGCCTCATCATAACCGTGAGTCTTACTGTATCTCTCTGTCAGACCACACATCACAGTACATTGCTGAAGGCAGCACCAGACCTGCCCACAGGGACTGAAAACAGCTGCAAGGGTTTAGACTGGTCCCCAAGCAAAGCAGGGGGCAATACGCACCCAAGCTTTCAGATGCAGTTGCAGAGGACGCTAACACTGACGCAAGCTCGGAGCATGGACAGGTAGCCTGAAGAGCAACTGCCAGGAGGATATGAAGTCACAAGGAAGGGACCCTCAGAGGGGAGGGGCCACTCAACCTCAGCAGCTACAGGGCCAGCAGTCAATGGTCCCAAGTGGAACGCTAAATGTACTGATCCAATAGGATGGCTAAAGTGGCCAGCTCACACTGTAAACGTAACCAGCAGGATAGGAGTCTGACCTGCTAGAACAGCTGAAAGCTGAATGTCATCACCCTCCCCTCTAGCTATCAGGAATCCAGAATTTTCCCAAATCCCCTGTCTCACTCTGGGTTCCTCAGATGCTGAATCAAGGCAGTGTAGACAGCTGGGGAGATGAGCCAGAAGATGGAGGGGATATCCTAGCACTGGGCTTTCTGGTTGGCCTTTCCTTGAGCACGGTGTGCACCCATCACCCATCAACCCCCATGGTTATGTGGTTAGTACCTGTGCCCCACTGCATGATGAGCTTCCCAGGGACACAGGTCATCATGTTTCTCATTGTGTCCCTAGCGTCCTGTCCAATGACTCACACCAAAGAAATGTACATAGGATATACAGCCCAGCCCCACTTATTCCTGAGGGATCATCCAGCTAGGCCTTTTCATCTTTCAGATGGACCCATTCCATAGACCCAGAGAGGTTAGGTGACTTGTCCAAAGTGACCCAGCAAATCTCTGGCCAGGCTGAGTCTAGAACCCTGACTTCTTGCTTTCTCAATTGAGGGTCTTTGTGCTCTGAGTCACAGTAGGAGAACAATCACGTTGAGAAGTTGACAGAGGCTCAAATGCTGGCCATGTAAGCCCCATGGGAGAGACCTAGAATGGGGGTCCTCAGGCTGGGTACCAGGTGAGGTCTGAGGACAAATGGGAGAACAAATGCATGGGTTTGTCTTCCTCCATCCACCCCAACACCCCACTTCCAAGTGACCATTAGGTCAGCAAGGGGATTATGCCAGACCCTCCAAGCCCAGAGTGGCTGAGAGAAATAGGATGGGGAAGGCCTGCTCGACACAGGGTGGTGGGCACAGGAGGAGGCCATGCCAGGCCCTCAATTTTTCACAACTCCATTTACGGAAAATCAGCTAGCCAAATAGTTGACAGAAGCACTAATAGCAAACTGACTGACCAGCTTAGTTTCCAGATTTTTGGCAAGCAAGCATATCTTTGACATAGTCAGTGGATATTGTTTATCAGAGCCACATTTCCAGCATTTTTAGTTGATTCTGACCCCTGTCTTATCTCTTTGTGAGATGTTCGAAGGTCTGGGATATATCTAGTAAGAATGTTCCTTTGAAAGACAGGCATAAGTGAAGGTGTGGGGGGACCAGGAGGTGATCAGGGGTATCCAACCTCCAGCTCACAGGACACATGAGTCCCAGGAGAACTATGAATATGGCCCAACACATGTAGATGACGATGCCACATGGACATGTTAAAAGTTGTACACCTCTAGTAACATCTGCTTTCCCTAGGCTACTTGCTGTTCAGGACTGCCTGATTAAGGGGCACTGGGGTACAGAAGGTTTCCTGGCGAGGGGCTGGGAAGGGTAGCCTCCCAGAACCTCCCAAGCATACCCACCAGACAGCCCGGCCCACCAGGCCCTGAGCTCCTGCCTTCCTCTTGCAGAGTGGCTCAGAGAACATGACCTCCCGCTGCCTAACATCAAGGGCATCTCCTTCAGCCAGGCCCAAATGGACTTCTCTGAGGTAGGTACAGGGGGAGGGCCCCCCCCGCCCCCCCCCCAGTGCTCAGCTAATGAACAGGAAGTTACAAGCCTAAGCCACTCCCAAGCCTTCTGACTCTGTGTTACCTCTACCTCACAGCCATGCTGGATATGACACCTGGTATAGATGACTGAGGCCTTGGGGGTCAGCATGAGTCCCTCAGGAACCCAGAACACAGGCTTTATCAAGAGCATCTCCCCTTACAGACAAGGTTATTCTCCCCACTTTTAGAGGAAGCTCGGGCTCAGAAAGAAGGAAAGCAAGGCCATGGTGACAAAGTAGGAGTCTTTATCTGACCTCCAAGGCTATTATCTTAGCCAGGACCACCCTTCTCCCTAGAACTAAGGTGTTCTGGTTCCCAAACAGTGATGTTATACCCAGTGCCCGCTCTCTGCAAACATCCAGGGTTGGGAAGCAGGGATAAGCTTAGAGAGTCCCTGAGGGGCTGCCTGCAGATCTGTTCCCAGGCCTGTCCTGCTTTCTGTCCAGGCTATTTCTTTCCAAAGGGGGAGAGTTCATTTAAGGAAAGTTCCAGGAGTGGGGGCTCAGTGGCAAAGAGTGTTGCTCTAGAGGACCCAAGCTCCACTCCCAGCACCTGTAGCAGTGGTGGCTCACAACCACCCGGAACTCCAGCTCCAGAGGACCTGATGCCCAATTCTGGTTTCCACTGGTACCTGCACACACATGCCATACAGCCACAGACATAAAACGTACACACAAATACAAATAAAATAAAAATTATCTATTAAAAAGGTAAAAGAAATAGTTAAAGGAAGTTGCAGAAGAACAAGCTGGAAGGGAGACAGAAATACAATCTCACAGTTAACAGAACAAATCTCCCAGAATGAAATGTCTTCTGAAAGCTGAACATGACCATAAAAACTCCACATTAGGGCAGGGGGAGACAGAGAGAGACAGAGAGACAGGCAGAGACACTGAGACAGAGACATGGATCTTGGAAAATGGAGAAGAGGGTTGGTAGGAAGGGTAGGCTCAGGCATTCCCTTCATTTCCTTCTCTCACCTGAGATGATTTCCAAGGTAGTGGCACATACTGTAATCCCAGCAATCTGGAAGTGGAGGCAGGAGGATCATGAGTTCCAGGCCAGACTGGGCTACATAATGGGACTCTGTGTCAAAAAAGAAAGAAAGAACAGAAGGGAAGAGGAAACAAAAAGACAGACGAATGAACTTGGGCTTTAGGACCCCAAGCTTAGGCCCTGGGCCTCCTGTCCTCATTCCTGACCTCAGAAGCTTGCCTTCAAGAGCCTGAGGTGGGAGGGGCAGCAAGGATTGCCTCATCAGGCCACTCAGTGGCTTCCACTCCCCATCCCCCACCACTGCTGCTCCTGCCTAGGGACCTTAGAGTCAAGAGAAACCCTCACTTGAGTAGACCTGGAGGAACACATCCAGGTAATCCAGGGTTTGTGACTGCCCTAAAAATGATGCCACCAGTCCAAGAGCCATCAGGCCAGGTGCTGCCCAGGGTGACAGACAGATCTGAATGACCAGAACCAGGACACAGCCAGCGCCTTCTAGCCACTGAAGCACTGCTTTATAACCAAACCTGTGGAAAGCAGGCTAACTTGCTGATCCGCTTCTCGGCTGCCTTGTGCCATTGTTCAGGTTGCAAGTTACAGAGTGTACCATGCAGACTATGATTTAAAGAAAAAACACCATCTGGAGCTGGGCAGTGTGCAACACACACACCCTTCCATGGCTGCCCTGATTGTTCAGTCATTCCCCCATTGTCCTTTGTTCAATATCAATATATCTCAAGAAGCACTCCATATTCTAGTGTGTTCCTGTCCTCATAAACACTCCCAAGACTTCCTCTTCCTCTCTGCTCTATGCCCTCATCCGCTCAGTCCCTGACTCTCCTTAGTCACAGGTGTGGGCCCCTCTGGAAAGTCAGCAGCACCCCACCCCCACCCCGGGAAGCAGACTGTGTGAGAAGTGAGGTCACATACAGGGACTCTGCTCTGTTCACAGAATTACATACTGCTGACCATCCCAGAGTAGCTGCTCTGCAGAAGGCCAGTCCCTGCCCCCAGCTGTGCATGTTCAAGACCCCAAAGTCCATGATCAGCTTCAGTCCCTGTGGAGTTCTCAGCTGTAATAAAGATGTTTCCTCTGTGAGTCTGGGTCTGAGTTTGCTGGGTTTCCTGCCAGCTGGGGAAGGGGCCTTGGAGTGTTTAAATGAAGGTCATCTTTCCCAGCTCCAGTCCTCCTGTGAACCATGAGGAGAGTGCTCTTCATCTGTCCTCTGTGGAAGGAAAGACTGGGCGTGGTGGTCACAACTGTCAGCCCAGAGTGTTGGAGGCTGAGGTAGAGGAACTGCCGTGTGTTTGAGCCAGCCTAGGCTACAGAGTGAGTTCCACATCAGACAGGCTACAGGGAGACCCAGCCAGACAGGAGTAGGGGTGAGAGAAAAGAGAAAGAGAAAAACAAAAAGGAGAAAAACCTTTTTGACTCTCCAAAGATCGGGCCCTGAAAGCATGGCATCTAGGAAGGACACTGGGATCTGTACGCCCAGAAAAGTTTCTCTGGTCAAAAAGGAAGATGGAAGGAAGCTGAAGAAGTGGGGATGGCTAGGAGGATGACCCTCAGGAGCCTAGAGACATTTTGGAGACTGTGGGTGCAAAGGAACAGGGCTAAGGGAGGTAGAGAACCATCAAGGTAGCTATTTCCATAGATTTATTTTCCTTTAATTCCTGTTCATCTGTTGTGTTACATGACTTCTTTGTCAGGGTATGGGATCTGAGCTGCATCTTTGGCCCTGCATCAGAACAAAACTATCTGACTGCCAGGAGGTTCATTCTAAGGTTCTATGGAGAGGCTTTCTGCTAATAAACAAAGACACACCAATGCCCTCTTCATCAAGGGTTCATCCAAATGGGCCTCTCAACACCTTTAAAACATGAGGGAAGTGGGGTCCTTGAGTTTAACAGAGGATTTCTAGCCTCAGGCAGGCTTAATTCAGGAGTTTAAGTGTCAGTAGCGAGGAGTCAGGCAAAACTCCTTCCACTGAGTCAGTGGCTCCAGACTCTTGTCTCACAAATTCACAGAGAGAATGTCATGGACCTTGAGGAGGATGAGTTTTTAGATAAACGTTCATTATAGGTTCACAGGTAAGAGCTTAAGAGATAGGAAGCAAACCAAACTTCTGTGAAGCAAGAGAACGTACTTGGGATGGGGGTGCCATTAAGCTGCTAGTTTGGGGACTTTTTATATGAACTATGGCAGAAAATGGGTTGTGGGGGTTGGTTGGTCCAGTTGTCCCACCCATTAGACATCCATGTGCCTCTCCATCCTAAGGTGTCTGGACTGGTGTTTTGGTCATACCCTCACCTACAATTTCCAGACAGTTGTGTAAATGAAAAAGAAAGATAACAAGAAATCAGAGCAGGAACTAGAGCCCCCAAACACTTCTGGCATTTCTGACCTCCAGCCAGGACAGAGCTGAGGACAAGAATCAAGATCTCTTGTCTTCAAAACTTCCTGACCCATTTCCGTCTTCTGTTCCCATCATCCCCTCAGAAGCAGTGACCCTGACTGCCATGAGGAAAAGGGGTGGGGGTGGTGGCTTCTTACTGAACAGGGCTATTGGGGGTGGCAATCAGGGGCTTTGTCTAAGGGACCTTGAAAGGGCTTCCACAGTTTCATTTGTGTAACAGCCAGATCAAGTGAGGAAAGAAGCCTTTGGTACCTGGACAGTGATGTGTAATGAAGGAGGTGTAATGAAAACAGAGACAGAAAAATGAGATGGGAGCCCTTGAACATAAGCAGCCATTCCACTCCACTGGAAACAGATGGGATCTCCGGCAAGTGCTTAACATGCTGAGGCCCAAGAGAACCAGGAAAAGGCAGAACAAAGGACATTTTTCAGAGTCTGACACAGGAGCTGGAGATGTCGCTCAATGATTGAGAGCACTGGATGCGCCATCATGAGGATCAGAGCTTGGATTCCAGCACGCACACAGGCTAGTTCACAAGCACCTGTAACTTCTGTTCCAATTCTGGACTCAGTGGGTGCCTGCATATACATATGCACATACACCCATTCAAAAAATAAAACAAAGCTTTAAAAGAATAAAAATGAAATGTCTGAATGAAAGCCCATAGGCTCACCAGAGCATCCACCTATGTCTGGCTTACTGGGATCCTGGCTCTTTCCATCTCTGGCGTTCAAGGGTTGACTCAAGAGCCATGAACTCAGGACTGGCCTTCAGGCACTGTGAAAGCTGTTGGAGTGGCTAGAATCACTGCATGAGGCCCCTCTCAAATCGACTGGAGAAGAAGAAAGAAAAAAGACTTAAACGTCATTGACCTTCAGATTGGAACAATAGTGAGGCTGTCTCTGGGCTACAAGCCCTATGTAGGCAAAGAGTGTTGAAAGTAAGCTAAACTCCTGTATCTAGGTAACTGTTTCTTCCTTTCTTTCCTCCTTTCTTTCTTTCTTTCTTCCTTTCTTCCTTTCTTTCCTTCTCTTTCTTCCTTTCTTCCTTCCCTTCCTTCCTTCTTTCTTTTTCTATCCTTCTTTGGTTTTGCAAAACAGAGTTTCTCTGTATAGCTCTGGCTGTCCTAGAACTCATTCTGTAGACCAGGCTGGACTTGAACTCAGAGATCCACCCTCTGCAGGGGTTAAAGATTTGCACCATCGTACCCAGAGTGGGCTGCAGTTTCTTACTAAGCTTATAACACCTCATACGGACTTAAGCCTAATATCTAGGGAGTGTCATTACTTGGACTGTTTAAAAAAAACATTTTAGTTTGTGACTATACTTTTCAATTAGGTGTTTAAGGACATATAGATGGCCAAAATTAACTATTTCCAGTTTTATTATTAAGGTCAAAGGGTCTGGCTGTCAGAGAATTATCTGGGATTTGGGAGGCCTCTGGTTCTTCTAATTTTTCTTTTACCCATTGTGCCATTTTCTGGATGAGTTGGGTTTTCTGATCCTTCTTTTGGAAGCACTGAGGGCTTTGCCCTCTTTCCAGGATGTGTACTGCATAGAGTCTAACCTCTGGGTCTCCACAGCCTCTCAGGCAAGAAGACAAATGACTTACCAGAGCTGCAGGGCCCTCTGAAAGCTGTCCTGTGTTCATGAGGGAGCTGATGACCTTGGATGGCAAGTGCCAAAGTACAGGCCGTGCTTTCAGTTCCTCTGTCCACACGGATGTGGGATGTCAGGCATTGTTACTCAACACCCAAAAGGCTGGTTACGTCAGTTTTGAAGAATAAATCGTGCTTTAAAATGTAGGTGCTGTGCAATACTTAAATAAATCTGGATTGGATATACATGTTTTGTTCTTTAAGCCAATTTTTGAAAATGTTGCCAAGATCAATACTTAAGAGAATTCTGTTGACTGCCATTGACGTTTGCCATCAATGCACTGAACTTTGAAATAATGTATTTTAATATCCTTTAATTATATATATATATATATGACTATGACATATGATAGATATAGTAGATAGATTATATGACACATATAATCTCAGAGTCTCATTCTCTATGAACCTCCTATGATTTACATCAGCTGTCTATGACATAAGTTCCCTCTACCACATAGAAACCCTTCTTTGCTAAAATATCCTTCTACTTACGTCCTTGTAACATTTTCTTCCCCTACTTACTGGTTCCCCTTTACTTTATATCTTTTCTTAATGTTATGCAATATAGCCACATTAACAAATAATGATATTGTCTCATTTTTAAAGATTTGTATCCAAACTACACAATAATATAATATCAAAAATTAAGATTACTTGTCTATGCATTGTTAAACTCTAAGGTTTATGTCTCTTGCATGTTTCCATGCAGACTTCATCACCACTTAGATTTGTCAAGGTAAGCCATCATTGCCTTTAGTACTATTCGTTGGCATTGTGTGTGGAGAAGAAACAGAAAAACAGTCTTTTCCCTTCCCAGGGTGATTTTCCTTCTCTCCGGGAGCTTCCCAGTCAAATCTCCCCGCTTTCTCTCTGCTTCCCATTCCTTTTTCCCTGACCAAGCACTAGCATTTGCCTCCTTCCCCATTGCCCTCCACATGAGTGGCGTGTCCAAACCTGACTGCAGGACTGCATACATAGGAACCAACCACAGCTCCTCACAGAAAGAAAGTCATTATGCTTCCTGTTGTAATTTAAGAAAAGCAACGCTCAAGAGAAAGATGTCATGCGACAGGGATCAAGCACAGGGCTTATTATTAGGAAAAGGGATCATAAAAAGGGGGAATGGGGCGGGGAACCAGCCTCCGGAGATAGGAGCAGCAGGAGAGAGGAGAAAGGAAAGAGGGAGAGAGAGGGGGAACAGACAGAGAGGAAGAGAAAGAGAGCAAGAAAGAAGGATGGGAGGTGGGCAGGGCCCTTTTAAAAGGGAACATAGTGAATATGCACAGGGGGTGCTCTTAGTGGCTGCAGCTGAGGGCGTATCCTGTCAGAACCCCAATGACAGGCCAGTACAGATGCCTGAATACTAACACTTCCACCTACAAATTGTGGCCCCTCTACCCTACCCCTTCTTCATCGCCAACATGTGACCAAAGAAAAATTGTCTTTCAAACCAAGTCCAAATAAAACTCACAAAGTAGTCCCTCATTCTTTAGCCTGAAGAAATGCCTTCAGTCACACCTCTTTCTTGTCCCCTACGAGTCCCAGGAAGCTACACACCAAGGACATAGAGCTCTGACCCACCCTCATTTCCTCCACCTGCCTGCAGCACAGTTCTCAGCCAAGCCACAAAGGACAAGAGGTTCTGAAGGAAAGGGGAGAAGGACATAAAAACACCAAGTGACAGAATTCCTCCGTCCTGCACAAGTAAGCTCCCCAAAAACTTAAGAAGCTAAACAAAACAGACCCAAAAACCTCCACTCTATCCTTTGGCTCTCTCAATGGTCAATGTAATCATATTACATGTTATTCCCATGTGCTGTCATGTGATGCCAGCTGTCATATGTGCTATTAAGGACTTAATACAATCTGTTTATGCGATTTGTCTGTCATTTTAGATTCAAAGAGCTAAATAAAATCGAAGCCGCTGCATGATATAATTTATGCTAATATTGCCACTCCTGTCATTTTTAAGATGTATACATATAGCATACATATATAGCCATCGGTATGTATGTATATTCAAACACTTTAAAGTAATTTCATTTTAAACACTATACAAATGCCAGGTGTGGTGGCACATGCTTTAATACCAGCACTCCAGAGGCAGGTGGATCTCAGTGAGTTCAAGGACAGCCTGGTCTACATTAGTGAGTTCCAAAACAGTCAGACCTATAATGAGAGTGAAGACGATCCATAGTCTGTAAGGTTACTATATCTTTATTCAGATAAACACCAGTCAAACTCAAGCCAGAGCATGCCAGGAGCAGCAAGGCAGGGAGGCCAGAGAGAAGGGGCCTCCCATGTGCTTGTGGCCCCTTAAAAACCTATCCCACGTCATCCTGACCTCACTTTGACCACACCCTGACAGGCTTGGTCAGGCACACCTGTAGCCAGCCCTTAGGAGGCGTGGTTACGGTGTCTCCCCACACAGACCTCATAGAGAGCCTGTCTAAAACAAAACAACAGTAACAAATAAATACATAAAATAAAAATTATACAACCTACTCAAAGATATACCAGGATGTCTTAAAATTTTCAAATAATCCCATGTACCTCTCTAACATTAACTCCACCTACCAGTTTGAGACAGCTTTAGATTAACTCCTGTAGTCTAAGTTGGAGTCCCTATCTCCCTCCTCTGCTATCTGTACATCCTGGAAATTTTAACATGATACTTCCATTACTTCAGTGTTATCAGATACGGAGGACCAACGGGGTCCTGACGGAGAAAAGACTAATATGCTCCAGAAGTTTCTTTCTTAATGACCTTTGTAACCATTGCTTTCTCCTGAAGCTCTGACTTCCTGGTTATTCATCATCATCTTCATCAAACCCTAGAATGAGATCCTAGCCATGTGGGACATGCACCAGTATAGGCCATGCTTGGCCAATAAGAAGCTATAAAAGTTACCAGGAAAAGCTATGCCTGTGTTGCTACAACTTCAACAAGGTACGCCTGTGCTGTCAGAGCTTCAGTGATGAGTATGGAAAGTAAGGCTATTTGGGGTCTAAAGCCAAAATTACCCAGGGAGCTGCTCACATGTTGAGTTGAGGAAAGGATTCAGAGTACCATACACACCTCCAACCTATTCAGACAGAGGACCACTAACCAGGGAGTGACTCATGCTGCCTCTAGGGCAGGCTCAGAATCCAGGAGGGTGTATGCTTGTTGACCAAAAGACAAATCCAGGACCTAGAACCCCACATGCAAGTGGCCACCGGGGCAGGTCCAGCACCCAGAAGACTGAAAGCACACTGCCCTCCAGTACAGGTTGCCTATATAGTCATGGGTCAGCAACACATTACCAGTCAATGCAGGCCTGGTACTCAAGAGGTCACCCATATGCTGACCTCAGGGAAAGCCAATGCACAGAGCATGTCCAGTGTCTAAGGGACTGCGCCCATATTGTCCATGGTGTGGGCCCAATACCCAGAGGGTGTCCTCACATGAACTAAAGGGTAAACCCAGTTCCAAGGAGGGAAATATATACAAATAAGCATGGGCCCAGTATACACTTCACCATTCAGGCCCAATATTAAGAGGACTATCCCAAGAAAGGAGCAATACCCTGTGTGGTACCTTGGGCAAGGCCAGTACCCCTGGGAATCCCCACATGCTGAATTGAGTGGAGACCAAGAACCCAAAAGGTCAACTGTAGCTATCCCTAGGGCAAATTAGTCAAAGGGATGACCATACAACGATCCCAAGAGAGTTCTGTACATGAGCAGGCACACAAAAGAAATTGCCAACATGACTACACCATTGCATGGCTAAGAGGAAGGTTTTTATTGTAAATAATAGAGAAAAATATCCAGAAGTATCTGGAACTGTCCAGGCTACATGCGCAAGAAGGGAGAATAGCAGGGACAGGAGAGAGGGCACTGTTATAAAAAGAACAAACGAGTATCTGGGAGAAGAGGAGCTGGGAAAGTGAAAAGGGCTAGGATGCTAGGACGGGGACTTTGAAATGTTATATATTGTACTCAGGGTGCTTGTGAGTAGGCACTGGGGGAAGCTGCAAGCAGGCACTCATGCTGCCTTTAGAAATGGCCCAGAAGTATGCCCACACACTGAAATAGAGGATATCAAGAAGACTCTTTCTTTCTACTGAAAATAACTGCTTTCTTTATGCTAAACCACTGTAAGGGGTCATTTTATGTTCTTCAAAAAAAAAATACCTTAAAATCTGTTTTAGGGTTGAGGGTTTAGCACAATGGCAGAGCAATGGCCTAGTAAGCATAAGACCCTGGGTTTGATCCTCAGCTCTGAGAGGGGAAAAAATTACATATTTTATCTTTGCAAAAGGGTTAAAAAAAGTTGCCAAATAGTGACATACAGAACTGCTAATTAGATGATATAAAGTCTAACAAAAGCATCAGGGGAAACCTGAGTGTAGCAGATGCAAGGATAAAGTAGGAGGAAGAAGAAAAGAAGGAGGAGGGGGGAGATAAGGCAAAAAAAAAAAACTAGAAGCGATAGAGCATAGGCTCAGCAGTCAAGAGCACTGACTGCTTTACCAGAGGACCCAAGTTTGATTCCCAGCATTCTTGTCATGGCTCACAATTGTCTATAACTTCAGGTCTGAGGGACCCAATGCCTCTTGAGGCCTTCACAGGTACCAGGTACATATGCATTCACAGACATACATTCAGTCAAACACACATATAAATTATTTTTTTAAGTTCTAAGGGGGAAAAGAAAGAAAAGTATTGGTACTCACATATATCAGTCATGCTACCAAACACTTGATGTGTTCCATCTAATTTAACCCATGAAAATCCTAAGACAGAAGAGCTCACACTCAAGTAGGAGAAGGAACTGAGGCACAGGACAGCTTAGCGACCCAAGGCTATGCAGCCTGTAGGCAGCTCATTCACAATTCATGTCTGGGTCCATTTGGCCCCAAAAGCTGTGGTCAGAAATCTTGCCTCTTTCTAAACTATGGAATCATCATGCTTTGGAAATCACAAAATATGAGAAGAAACTCATTAAAACCAAGTAATCTCAGCCACCATAGAAACTGAGGCAGAAGGATCAAGTCCACCTTGGATAACTTACTCAGAATGTTTCTCAAAGTTGAAGGAAAGTAAGCTGTGTGTAGTAGACACACATGTAATCACTGCTTTGGGGAAATGGGAACAGGAAGAGCAGGAGTTCCAGGTCACCATCAGCTACAATAACAAGTTTGAGGGCAGCCTGAGTTAAAAGATACCAGATCAAAAAAATTAAAGAATTAAAAGGGGCTCGGAGGTCGCTTGGTGGCTAAAAGCACTTGTTGCTCTTGCAGAGAACCGAAATTCAGTTGGCAGCACCCACATGGTGACTAACAACCATCTATAACTTCAAATAAAGTGGATCCAAACCACTCTAATGATTTCCATAGCCAAGAAATACACAGATGCAGAGATGAGGCTAAAACCCTCACAAACATAAAATCAATTCATTTAATTTTTTCTTTAAAATAACAATAATAAGTTAAAAGAACAGATTTAAAAAAAAAAACACTTGGGAGATTGGTTGAGGGAATACCTACCTTATGTAAGACCCTAGGTTCAATGCCTGTACTAGAAAAATTGGAATGAAAACTCATCAAGAGTATGTCACCTCTGCAGACAAGACCACACTTGACCTACAAATTCAGAAGGTTCAGAGATACAAAGGACCCAGGAGAGGGCCCTGTGAACCAAGACTCCCAATGATCAGAACTGATCACACCACAGAAGCAATGACACAAAAGACCCGACTCAGTCTATAGTACAGAGAAGCAGACACAGACAGGCACATGAGAAAAGAGAAATGTAAGCCTGTCCACCAGTGTGTGCATTGTGTGTGCTTAAAGACACAGCTACCACAGATGGAAATATTGGTGGCGGTGTCAATAAAACACCTTGGCTGGAGCTGAGCTATTGTGATCTCTTTACACAGAGGCCATTAAGAGTTGGCACCTACCTTATTTACAACAGGCAATTGTGACCTCAGGCAGCCTTGGACAGCCTAAAAGGCTCTCCCTTCAAAGACATATAGCAGCTCCAAACACTTAGTGTCTAAGGCAAGTTGGCCTTGTCACCACTTTGTCCCCAGTTGGGAAACCTGCCCCGTATGACACACTCCATGCATCCTGAATTAGCAGAATCAAAGGACGGCTCACCTCCTAAGAACCAGGAGGAGCAGGAGACACCACAAACCACCTCCTGAGGTAGCCACTCCCCACATCTTCCACAAGTGGTTTGGTTCCAAAAAAAACTACTGGGGACATTAAATCAAGAGGTCTACTCTCTGAGGGGTGGAAAACTGACATCAAAAACACGGCTCAAGTTTCCACAAAAGTCCAGAAAAAATAAAACCAGAACACTTAGGTTCTCTCTGCTACTGAGCATCATAGGTAACGCTCTGAGCTCTGCCCTATGAGAAAAGGTCAGCTGCCAACTGTTCTTTGCATCTGACATTTCACCAAGATCAATGACATTGGGGCCATTGGAGGGAGGGCAGCAGCTGAGATTCAGAGCAAGGACCAGGGTGGCTGGGGAAATCCCTGCAATGGATGAACATGCTGAGGCTGTTTGAAGGGCCAAGCTGGGGAACAGGAAAACTGCTCTATGCCCAGCATGTGGGGATCCAAAGCAGGCATGAGTGTCCTCCAGGCAAATAATACCATCCTGCTTTAGGCCTGTGATTGTCCCAACCCTGCAACATCATGTACAGGGGAGGGGGGACGTGACAAATCCTTCAGGGATGGGAGTCCCTCAGTCTTATTTAAAAGTGGAATGCAAACACAGGAAACAGGCATGGAAGCTTGAGAACCACACTATGAGGAGAGAGACAGAAAGGAGTCTGGCCTCCAGATGGACTTATAAATACAACCAGAACCATCAGAGACCACTAACAATATTCTTGCCTCATTCTGTAACTGAACTTAGGGTCACACCCTGTGTCCCATAAAACAAGACAGGTTTTGGCAACCCATTCTCAATAAATAAGACAATTAAAAGCCAAATGAATGTGAAAAGCACAAAATGGAGATTTAATCAATATGTCTACAGTGGGAAGCAAGACAAAGATCCAGTGACAAGCTGTCTCACCATCAAGGCCCTCTTTAAGGTCCTGGCATGGGGTTCAGGTAAGTAGAAGCCAGAGTTATGTACAGCTAAGCAGTCCCACTTGGCATGTGCCTGCTACCATCACTGTCCCCTCTGCAGTCTCTGCTGCTGGTGATCTGATGAGGCCTCACCTGTAAAATGCCTTCAAGAACACACCCCTCCTCTGGCAGGCACTAAACTCCAGCCTTTCTGTTCCCAAACTGGGATTCCAGGGCTCATTTCCAATCCACAACAGTGCCGTGTTTCTAACTGCTAACCACAGGAACAAGTAAGTACCTCTTTAAAATATGCTCATCCTTCTCCTTTCTGTCCCATCAGTCAAACAGGCCCAATTCTTCCCTGACCCATAGACTACAGGTTCCACCAGGATCTCAACTCCCTGTGCTTCCAGAACATTTGACTTTACATCAAGCTTCTCCAGAATCCCTCTTTCCTGCCCTATGGTCCACTCCTCCAGCATCTTGCATCCCTTTGCCTATAGGTAGGCCGGCTCCTTCCCACCCCTTAGGCCACCCAGCTCCTATGGGAAGCTCACTAGACTTCACCACCAGGTCAGCCCATCTGTACCAGTGCCACAAAGGGAAAACGATGTCTCAACCCTCTCTGAACATTGACAATCCTCCACTGAAAGAAAAACGGTTACTTAATCAAAAAAGAGAATGACTAAATCAAGAAACTACTTCAGAGGGGCAAGTGCCTGCCCTGAAACACACACACACACACACACACACACACACACACACACACACATACACACACAAGCAAAAAAAAAAAACAGGAACATGCCCCTTCCCATAAATTTTGGACTGCATTAATGATCCCAAGTGAGAATGACCTGGAAGAACTTTCAAACAAAGAATTCAAAATCATGACTGCGACTGTGTTGAAACAAGTCAAAGAAGCCAGGGGAATGCCCAAGACAAGGAAAACAGCGCTGAATGAAGGGAGGAAGTCAATCCAAAATAGGGAAATGGAATTCACAAAGAACACAATGCTGAAATAACCCAAATAAAAGCCTTAGTGGAAATCCACACCAATACAATAGATTATGTAGAAAAAGAATGTCAGAACTGGAAGACAAAATAGAGGAAGTGGATTATTCATGAAAGGTCAATAGTAAACTTCTACAAGTCTACAAATGGAACATGGTAAAGCATTGGGACACCACAAAAAGACACAACCTTTACTTTATGGACATGGAAGAGGAAGAGTAACATACTGAAAGCACAGAGAATATTTTCAAATTTTGTTAAGATTTATTATATGGATTTTTTTATCTTATGTGTGTGTTTATGTCTGAATGAAAACATGCGTGCAGGAGGAGGCCAGAGGAGGGTATTATGTCCCCTGGAACTGACTTACAGATGGCTGTAAGCTGCCTGATGTGGGTGAAGAAAATTCATGTCTTCTCCAAAAGCAGCAACTGCTCTTAAACAGTTAGTCCTCTCTCCAGCCCCACCATGGAGTATATTTTCATTAAAAACATGGAAGAAAATTTCCCAAGCCTAGAAAAAAAGAGATGCCCAACCTGGTACAAGAGGTTTATAGGACACCAAATAGACAGGACCAGAAAAGAAACTCCCACAACATACCATAATTAAGACACTACAGAGACAATGGGGGGAAAATGTATTTCAATCTGCAAGAACGGTCAAGTGACCAGTAAAGGCAGGATCATTAAAGTAACATCTGATAAACTGGTAGGAAGTTTAAGGCCAGAAGTGCCTAGAAAGACATATCCAATCTCTAAAAGATCCAACTGCAAAACCAGACTATTGTACCCAGCAAAATTACCCATTAAATGAAAGAGAAATAAAAACTTTCTACATTAAAAACAGATTCAAGGACTTTATGACCATCAAGCCAGCTCTACAGAGGATATTGAAAGGGACAGTTCACATTGAGGAGGAGGATAAACACATTCAAGGAGCCACAGGGTATAAACAATACCAGGCAAGCATGAGTGTGGATGAGGAGTGAGAAGCTGAGGGGTGTCAGAAGGCTTGACAAAATCACAAGTACATGAAAAGCTATATGAAAGTCTATGATCTTACAACCCAAGGAAGAAAATTTTAATGAGGGGATAGAACACAGAACATGGGTTACATAAAAGGGGATTAAATGGGATTGGGGAGACGAGAGGGTAGGGGTAAATTAGCCCAATCAGGATATATGAAGATATCTTACAGAAGTCCCCATGTTTGTAAGCTAATCAGAAAACGTCTTGTTGTTGTTGTTTTGTTTTCAGAAAGGGTTTCTCTGCATATCTCTAGCTGTTATGGAACTCACTCTGTAGAACAGGCTGTCATTGAACTCAGAGATCTGCCAGTCTCTGCCTCCCAAGTGCTGGGGTTAAAAGCATGTGACACTATGCCCAGCTCAGAAATACATTTTTAAATAACTTTGAAGCAGAGCTTCTCTGCAGGGTTAGACAATGCTACTCCCAAATGGCATGTGTTATTACACACACACATAAAAGAAAATCTCAATGCCAGGCACAGGAAACCACCCTACAAGTCGTAAGTCGGGAAGGTCCCAGAGGTGCCCAAAACACCACCTGCTATTGCTCTTAGGTGCTATCTTAGTAGGGGCTTTCTCCCCATGACCAAAGCAACTTGGGGAGGAAGGGCTTATTTTCAGCCTTCACTTTGGGGAGACAGTCCATCGCAGAAGGAAGTCAAGTCAGTAACACAAACAGGGCAGTAACCTGAAGGCAGGAGCTGATGTAGAAGACAATGAGCAGCGCTGAATACTGCCTTGCTTCCCCATGACCTACTCAGCCTGCTTTCTTATAGATCCCAAGACCACCAGCCTAGGGATGGCACCATCAACAATGGGCTGGGCCCTCCCCAATGTACATGTACCTACCCTAACTAGATGACCAGACCCTATTAAAAAGTCAGCACTCAAAAAGATGCAGGATGCAGAAAAATCAACCTCAATTGACCAGGAAACTCTGTCACTGCTGGGTAGATTATATAGTGCCAGAAGATGCTACTCAAGCTTCTGCTGGTAGGGGAGAGACACCAATAGTCTCACCCAACACTGCATGTTGCATGCTATAATACTGATCTGCAGAAGACCTGCACACTGGTGCAAGAGTGGAATAATGATGACGGAAATTACCAAGTGTTTTCTCATTGAATATGAGGCCTACTTCACAGAGAAATTTCATACCTGCTTAAAGAAAATGACTGAGGACATCATAGGATGAAGAGAGAAAATGTACTTGCTACACGTACCTGCTCTCAAATTGCCAGCTAAATATTTATGTATACACATATAGGTTATTGTTGCTTTGACGTTAGTAAAAGACACTTCTTTCTGCAGGGGTAGTAGTTTATCCAACCTCATACCCGGTCCAAGTATCAAGCATAAGTAACTGTGAGTTCACCTGTGGACAAGTAACCTACAACAACCTCCCAACACACAAGGCTCAGCAGACATCATGAAAGAGAGAACAGAAAAGAATGTTCATGGATGGGAAGAATGGTGAACAGTTAACTTCTGGACATAGCATGGTTATTGCACACATCAATTCCTACCAGATGTGTTCACCTGCAAAGTCCTCCAGGAGATCAAACCAGTCAAGATTCCAGAATGGATGGAGCAAATAAAACAAAGATCTACCCTTACTGGATGAGCTATTGACAGATTTGATGGTTGAGCGGGAGTTGCTCTCCTCTGCAGATGCTACAAGTATGTTGCCCATACAACAGTGGAGAGCGCTAATTGGACTCAGGTATATAAATAACCAAAAGAAGGAAACTGTGAAGCTGTGAGAGGGTAGTGGTAAATGACTATCACCAAAATGCATTGTATAAATGTACAACATTTACAAGGAATAAGTAAGTATTACTGAAAATATAAATTCAGAATTCATGTCTACATCTCTGCCAGGCCTGTTATAATTTCACAAGAAGAGGAAATTATAAGGATCCCACAATTATATAACTCCTGTGTGCAACACACCCTAGACCACTACTAAATTCTGATCAGTTCACTTTGTCACTAGAATCCATCAATCCATGCATAAAACTTACTCATGGGTAGACTTTTATGGGACAGAATGTTTTGTGTCAGTCATACATGAGACAAAGTATTTCTCAGGAGACCATCACTTAAATCAATGACCAACGGGACATAATAACTATATCACGGATGCCTAAAATTCTTTTGACTATAAGGTGATGAGTCTATACTTAGGGCACTATCTGACATCATCAAAGTTCTTTCACAGGTCAGTTAACTGTCTCCCTCTTTAACTAGCATGCAGTCATCCAACACACTAATGACCACAAACAGCAAGACACAAGAGGGCTTGTGAGGATGGAAACTAACGAGGGAACAGATAAACCACTTACAATACACTCCATAAGGACATTCATTAAAACAATCCATTTCCTTCATTCCATCCCAATTTTGAATATAGAACACAAAGAACCACTAGGCCCCACAGGCAGGCATTGTATTTTCTCTGTGGTGGGTCTGTCTGTGCCATCTCAAGACCAGCTCTAACAGACATGGGGACATGCCAACAAAAGCAAGAACAAAGAGCAGCTGCTGATTTTGGAAAGCAGACTGCACCACACCTGTCTTATCAGCACATCTAGATCCCGCCCCTTCCTACATGATGACCTTTCTAGGAGACAGCGAATGCCTATAAAATGGAGTGCACCTTTTGGGTGGACAGTCAGAGGCAGGAGCAGGAGGAGAAGCAACATCTGAAGACTTTGACCCCTGAGAGCGCCAAGGTAAGGACTGCCCAGAGGGATGCACTAAGAAGGGCAGGCCAGGTGGGAATGACCATGGGAGAGGTCACCTCTGGACAGATGACTAGGGCTTACTCACTGATAATCTAGAAGGTTCCTGGGCGGCTGAACTGCAGGACACTGAGCCTAAAGTGGGATGGTGGATAGCAAGGGCTATGTGGAGGATGTTTTCTAGAGAAAACAGGAGACTGACTGCTGGAAATCTCAGAGAGGTCCACCAAATCAACATAGCCATGAATTCATTAACAGGCATACTTGCTTTTCCTGAAAGTGTGTTTAGATGAATGCCATGCTGTTTAGATTTCGAAGGGGTCAGAAATGAACGGGAAAAGTCTGGAAATGTGATGAGACTTACTTTTCAAAATGGCAATTTATTCAAGAAAAGGAATTGTCACTGGCTTCAATTTACTGGAACCACTTTCTGATGGTAATCACAGCAGAGAATTTACTTTTCATACTTAGGTATACACAGTGCCTACCTAAGTCATCACCATTACCCTCTAAGAATCATCAAATGTACAGACAATGCCTAGCTCAGCTCTGGGAAGATACAGCTACTGTAGACTATGGGAGTGTGGACATGGAAAGATTTGAAGGATGATAGGAGAGGGATTGTAGATGATATCATAAAACAATATGAAGTAATTACCAGAACGGCACCAGTCACCATGGAGGAGCAATTACTGGGCAGGCATATCACATGAAGCTCCGTGATGTGAAGCTATAGTGGTCTTTCTGTAAAGTAGCAGTTACAGTTGAAGTCTTGATGAATGATCCCTGCTATCAAGAACATATGCACAGGGTCCCCTCTGCCATAAAGCAAATCGCAATTAATTGTCTTAGGGTGAGGATTTTACAAAGTGACACCATTACAATTCTGACACCTTTTCTAAAGGTCAAAGGAAAGACCCACACCCTAATTTTGCAAACCCTGACAGGTGAAATAGGGCAAGAGGGAAGAAATGCAACAGTGCTCCTCATATCTTAGGGGAAATGTCAGGGGCACATGCACAGTGGGAAAACTGAAATCACTCAGCTGGTAAAGGTACACGCTACCAAGTCTGATGACTTCATTTTGATCCCTAGAACAAACATGACAGAAGTAAAGAACCAACTCCATCAAACTGTCCTGTGATGTACAAACATGACTTAGAACACACATAAACCCCAACATAAATAAATAAATAAATAAATAAATAAATAAATAAATAAATAAATAAATAAATGTAACTCAGAGATTTGAAGACTGGCCAAGCATGGTGGTGTACACATTTAATCCCAACACTGGAGGGACTGAGAATTCAAGGCCAGCCAGAACTAGAAAGCAAGCTGCAGGAAAGTCAGGACTAAGAGTAAAACCCTCTCTCAAAAATCAATAAGCTAATACATCAAGGTAAACGTCAGAGACAAAACATCTAGAGAATAAGCATAAGCAAGGAATCTGGGAAGGGGAGATGGGAAATGATGTATACCTCCCAATTGACTAGGGAAACTGGGGTAAAAACAGGAACTAATGTCCAGCTTGGCTGCCACAATTCTATAAGATGTCTCAGGAAAAGTCCAATACTAACTACACACTAAGAAGATAATTAGGGGAAGGGGCCTGAGATTGAAGCTGAGCACTCAAATTGATGTATCTAAAATGGGGACTGGGAAACTACCAGGGGCCTAAAACACAAATCAGTTTTAAAGCAATGCCATAACGTGGTCAAGCGTTGTATACAATATCAGCACTGAAAAACGCAAGAGGAGGGGAATTTATATGTAG
This sequence comes from Cricetulus griseus, assembly GCF_003668045.3. Classification (NCBI taxonomy): domain Eukaryota; kingdom Metazoa; phylum Chordata; class Mammalia; order Rodentia; family Cricetidae; genus Cricetulus; species Cricetulus griseus. The sequence continues at coordinate 25,379,945 of NC_048599.1, read as the reverse complement.
GATATACCAAGAATGTGTGGCAGCATGCTATAGCACAAGAATATATATGGGACCAGGAAGTCAGACCTCAGGACAGGGCTCACCTGCATTGACTTGTTGCAGCCAATCCTGACAGTACAATTGCCCAAGGTAGAAACAGTAATAAGAGTATGTTAACTAGCATATATCAGGACATATTCCCAGGGACAGAAGAGACTAGAGTGTCAATGTGAAAAACGAGCTATTATGAGAGACAGAGAGTCACCGACACAAAGTTACATAACAGCTCTAAGGCCCATAGTAATATGCTATATGTGACCCATTTCTCTTCCGCAGGTGTCAGCCATAGCCATGTGGGCTCTCCGGGCCTTAGTCATCGCATTGAGCATTCAAGCGGGAACACTTGACCTGGTAGAAACACCTCCAGTGGTGAGCAGTCTCCCTGTTGCTGTGCCCAATGGGAGCCCCCTTCCTCTTAGCCTGCCAACATCACCACACCACAAAAGTTCCTCCAGCAGCCAAGGCTCACCTATCAAAAAGCATCCAGCTGCCTCCAAGGGTGGCAAATGTGCCCCTGCAGCCAGATACTTCCTCTCCAGTGGCAAACTCCATGACTGTAAGTAAGATTCATTTCAGCTGTCTTCTTGAGTCCGTTCCACACCTTTCATGGCCTGCACATTTCTGAGCTCATAGCAGGTTCAGTCAACCCTGTGAATAAGTGGTTTCCAAACATGGTAAGCCTGTGGCATCTGCTTGTGTCTAGAGAGAGAGGATGACTTGGGACATTCCTAGAAATTCTGGTACTGCAATGGTCTGAATCCAGCTATCCAACAGCTCAGGGAGATGGAGAAACTTTTCATAATAGACCTGAGACTGGATCTAAGGAATCAACTTGGCATCTTTAAAATAGGGACTGGGACACTACCAGGGAACTGCAGACAGAGCTCATTGTTTGAGTAATGGTGTAACATAGTCAAGCCCTGTGTATGATATCAGCACTGAAAAACGAGAGGGAGAAAATATATGTCAGGCAAAATCAAGAAAGTGTGGCTATACAAGATGGCAGGAGAATATAAACATTCCCAGAGAGTCAGACCTCAGGAAACGGCTCAGCCTACATTGACATGATACGGCCACACACATAATTCAGGAAAGGCCGATGCTACCCTAGACATGGAAATTCACTGACTTCTTGGATTCTTACCACCACTGTGTCACACTTAGAGTTCATCCTTGCTGGGACCCAAGCTGGTGTAGACTCCCTCAGCCTGGTTTTCAGAACAAGAAAACACCAAATTAGAATCTGCTTCTGCTGTTGAACTCAGAGCAATCTCTCCAGCAACAGAAGGCTATTCAGAACTAGGACAGGGGCAGCAGGAGAACCTAAAAGGCAGAATTCAGAGTTGCCATATGGCCCATCTTTCAAGATGTCATCCTACAGAAAGGAGGATGGTAGGATAACCTGAACAGAAAAGCACAGCAGGGTTGTCTCCTGGTCTTTTTCAGATCTCATGAACAATCTGCCCACACAGATTGAGGACATTGTGAAGTGTGATGATGTTGGCATGGCAGGTGTGCTCGGGACACTGTTAGCCACACTGGACAGCGCTGACCTGCTCTCACTCTTGGATCCCTCTTCCCTCCTAAAAGGGGCAGGTGGTCTTGGCCTAGATGGTCTCCTAGGCAAAGAAGGGAATGAGGATTCCTCAAAGCCCTCTTCAGGGTCCAAGGCCACTGGGGGTCTCAACAAGCTACTCCCAGGGGGCGGTGCTGGACTGGACAGCTTACTAAACCTCGGGGGAGACAAGGGCTCTGGGAAAGGACTCCTGAAGGGAGAGGGGCTCTCCAGTATCAAGAAGCCTCTGAATGACATGGTTGAAAATGTAGACAATATAAAAGACTCTGTGGAGACCAAGGTGAAGGAAATCCTCCCCAGTGAAATCAAAGACCCAGTTTCAGATCTACTCAAGATAAACCTCAAAGAGCTTCTGCTTGAGTAAGTGCTTCCTTGACAATTCTCAGGATCTCTGGACAAACAAGATGCTCATGGGAACCCTTATACTCAACATACAACAACCCCAGTGACAGCCACCATTTCACAGAAAGACATACTTACTCCCACTGGAATCTCTGCAAAGCATGGCCAGGATATCTTAAGCTTAAAAAACTGGTTGGGAAGCAGAATTCCGGGGCAAGATGAGTAGCAGAGCTTAGTTGGTGGTGAACTGGCTTCCTCACAGGTATTTCTCATGAGGGCTGGGCTGTTTCCAGGAAGCAGAACTGAGTCTGTGTTATCATTCTGCAGATTCCAAGTGGACGAAGTAACAGTGGACAGCACAGACATAACCATGGCAGCTGATGAGATCCAAGTCCACTCCACAGTCACTGCCACCATAGGTGGAAAAGGGTGAGCTTGTTTCCAAAATGATTGCTGGTCAACAGGGATTATGATGCAAGCCACCTCTCCTAGAGCCAGATGACATGGACAAACAGATAGAGAAAAGAGGAACAACTATTCCCAGCAAGACTTCCTTAAAGAGGGCTATGTGCCTCAGAAAAATCACATGTATAGATATATATTTATACATACATACATACATACATATATATATATATATTACATATACATGTGTGTATGTATATACACACAAAAAAACATATACATAGATGTACACATATATAAGTATATGTATAAACACATTTTGCACTGTCCAAAACTTCCTATGTTAAGAAGCCCTGGCTTTTCCCTTTTACACTTCTCTTATGTATTTCCACAAAACTCAGCAGGCCTAAGAGCTAGGATTCAAGGTGAACTTAAAACTGGTAACCTGTGTTACCACCAACAGGCAACTCCATAGGTCAAGCTAGATCAATTATTTCACAAACATTAACTGCCAAAAATGACCAGGCTCTTCACTCTCTGGCATGGGACTGAGGCCCTAAGAGCATGGGGACTGGAAAACACAGTCCTTCCCTCTAGACGATGACCTTCTCCACAGCAGGAGACCCATTCCCTAATAGACATCCCTCCCCTGGAGCCTCAGATCTCAGGCAGTATTCCATTCACCTCACATTCCTCTCCACAGTGTACTTGGACCTGTCATCAGTGCACTGAAATTTGAATCTGACATGGAAGTGACAATGAAAATTGCTATTTCCTCCAACAACACTCAGTGTGTCAACCTTGACATCCAAGACACCCACATCCAGGTCAACGAAATGAAGATTCAGTTAATTGAAACGTAAGTAAAACCTTCCTTCTAATACTGCATCAATCCAAATGTGTGTCAGAGGGTCCTACTGCTGTCCCAGAGGAATACTGGTCACCATACAGTGCAGGACAATCAGGAAGTACCAGGAGGGCTGACAACAACGTTATACTGTGTTTGACAAGAGCCTTCTCACATGACCTTCTCTCTTTCCTGCTGACTCTACCTCAGTGACTCATCCTATATTTTCCCTAAACGGTACACTGACCTGAGGCAAAATGGAAAAGGAAGCATGAGGCCATACAGTGAATCTCTGTGCCAGCTGCCTACTTCTGACTCGGTTCTCACTAGGAAGATGGAAGAGCTTCACACCCACAAATACCAGCTTTGACATCCTTTCCTTCCATCTGCTATGCCCTAGGCAGGACATCATTCCCATTTCTCCAGCTAGAGTTTAGCAAGCTGTGAATTCAGACCCACAGCTACAGCAAGACCACAGACAGGTCTGTGGACATCTGTGTTCCAGTGTCTGAAGGATGCATCCTCCAACCAGGGGACCTCAGGGCCAATGTATCCTGTGCTTTAGCCAGGTGTCTTTGCATCTTCCTTAAGACCAAAGACCAAGGCAAGAGCTCAGGACTTACCCACCCATAGAGAAACCAAGCATCATCCTGACTCGTTCATCAGTGAGTTGGTGTGTCTAAGACATGGACACATCTAGAAACTGGACCATCACTTATTTTCACATGTGTATCTTCCACAGAGTCACAGGAACTGTGCCTCTCCCCATGTCTCTGCCCTTGAATGACCTTATCCCAATAGTGCTCTCAGCAGAGATGAATGAGAATGTAAGTCCAGGGAAGGGGTGGGGCTCACTCACAGACCTGAATCACTGGGAACCAGTGGAGAAATTTGAAGCTTTGTAAAGGGCCAGCTGCAAGGATAGATTTCAATCAAGACCAGCGACATCAGGAGAAGAAGGGCCACCATGGACAAGCAGCTCCTCTAACCCTATGTCTAGCAGCAGAACTAGAGAAGATGAGATTTGGGGACAGTGGAAAGTTCTGCCCAATACAGGCCAGGGAAATAGCACAGGAAAAGGGGAAGCCAAGGGGAGAAGGGGAGGAGGAAGGCTGATAAAAGAGGCTCCTGATGCTCCCTCAGCTAAGCTAACCTGTGGTGACTTCACAGCTGGAGAAATCCAACTCCTGTGCCATCGTTCTTGGGGACTTCAACGACTGCAAAAATGGTGAGTACTTCCTTGGTGTCCTCTTGTCGGTGGACTGGAGTGGCTCACGGACCATGGGGGATTTCATAGGGTGATATACCATAGAGGAAGGGACTCTGGCATACCACACTCCAAAACTACAAGGGCCCACACAAGCTACTAGGCACACAGAGGTAAGAGAATGGTCCAATTGACCTTTCCCTCAAGGTACTCGACTTCTGACACACGGAAAGA